>NW_010413540.1:17225-23368 GCF_000710305.1 Buceros rhinoceros silvestris
TTGCACATTTGATAGGAACGTCAGTGGTAAAAGATGTTGAATGAAAGGCATTCATTTTTCAACTGAAACCCTTCCTTCCCTTCCTTCCCTTCCTTCCCTTCCTCCCTTCCTCCCTTCCTTCCTCCCTTCCTCCCTTCCTCCCTTCCTTCCTCCCTTCCTCCCTTCCTCCCTTCCTTCCTCCCTTCCTCCCTTCCTCCCTTCCTTCCTCCCTTCCTCCCTTCCTCCCTTCCTTCCTCCCTTCCTCCCTTCCTCCCTTCCTTCCTCCCTTCCTCCCTTCCTCCCTTCCTTCCTCCCTTCCTCCCTTCCTCCCTTCCTTCCTCCCTTCCTCCCTTCCTCCCTTCCTTCCTCCCTTCCTCCCTTCCTCCCTTCCTTCCTCCCTTCCTCCCTTCCTCCCTTCCTTCCTCCCTTCCTCCCTTCCTCCCTTCCTTCCTCCCTTCCTCCCTTCCTCCCTTCCTTCCTCCCTTCCTCCCTTCCTCCCTTCCTTCCTCCCTTCCTCCCTTCCTCCCTTCCTTCCTCCCTTCCTCCCTTCCTCCCTTCCTTCCTCCCTTCCTCCCTTCCTCCCTTCCTTCCTCCCTTCCTCCCTTCCTCCCTTCCTTCCTCCCTTCCTCCCTTCCTCCCTTCCTTCCTCCCTTCCTCCCTTCCTCCCTTCCTTCCTCCCTTCCTCCCTTCCTCCCTTCCTTCCTCCCTTCCTCCCTTCCTCCCTTCCTTCCTCCCTTCCTTCCTTCCTTCCTTCCCTTCCTTCCTTCCCTTCCTTCCCTTCCCTTCCTTCCCTTCCTTCCTTTTTTCCTGTGACCACTCCTGTGCCAAATAATAATTAACTACTGGAAGTGACACTGGAAACAGCATTGCTTGCTGTTGCACCTGGTAAGAATAATAATATCCTGCATTTCCTTTTGCTTCCCAGAAGAAATATCTGCCCACAGAAGGCAGGGCATCTTTGCCCTATTCCTCTGGACAACCACACCTCACAAGCTGTGAGAGCAACTCAGCATTTCACGGAGGGTGGTGCAAGCAGTACTTTAACTACTCATCTTGTGTTGTTTGGATGGAGGATGATTGCATTTGTAAACTGCAAGAACCAGGTTCTTTTCCCTGTGTCATAGTTTTTCAGGCAAAATGTGTGATACACTTTCCTCACTGCAAAGAAAAATGAAATTTTCAATGGATTGCTTTGCTGGGATTGGCTCTGCAATGATATCTGTAAGTACTGATTTGGAGCATCCCAGAGCAGGACAACATACAGTGTCTTCAGGTAAAACTCTTCGTTTTGGTGATCCTTGTGTCTATGGCACCAGCAACTGGAGTGAGAACAAGTGCATATGGCAGTGAGTGATCACCAGCAAATATCAAACCAGACTAGCTGACGAGTGGGGTGAAGTGGTTGGGAGCCAGTGGGGTGTGTGTGTAACTGGGAGTGAGTCAGTTGGAGGACTTGGCTACTGGAGGGACTGGGGATCAAGGCCAGCTGCTGTAGAGTTTGGGAGCTGATGAGACAACAGCTTGTGTACTGTTAACTGTAAAGAGGGCAAGTGGAGACTGGTGACCCAGGGGCAGACTGAGTCCACTTATATTAAATGGATACACATTGTACATGTCTATACATACTTTTTTCAACTAACAGACTTTCCTTGTGCTAGAGAATAGAATGAGGCCATTGGTGCTTATTGTGCTCATGTGAATGCTGATTCTGCCTGACTGTACTGTTTCATATGGCCAGGCGCAGATCTATTGGGAACACATGCCCAGTCTCACTTCTGGATGGACCTGTGGACATGGAACTGCAGCGACCTCACCTCTGTAGGGCTATTGATTTCAGCAACTCCTGACAGAAAGCACATAAAGTTGGATGAAACAGACCATCCAGATTGTACTTTTCTCCCTTGTGATGGACAGGCAATTCTCAAAGGCAGAATGAATCTACTATTCTGTGACTTTGATGACGTTTCCTAAGATGCCTCCTCCCCCTGACAGATGTGCCCTTGCAGGCAGCAAGGCAGAAAGGGAATGATTAACATTTTTCATGCTTTCAGAAACTGTCTTGGTCACTACATTCAGGTCTCCTTGGTCTGCTATACGTTTGCAGCACAGCTGAAGATTTTTGTGCCCTTCATTGGCCTTGATCATTCCCAGTTCTTGGTTCTTTTCTTTCCATATGTCCTCCAGAGAACCTTCTTCATTCTGGATCAGTTCAGATCTACTGAATACTGTCTAGTGTCCATTAGTCCCTTTCCAGACATTTTAGAACCCTTACCACATAGCCTCTTTGGCTGATGGGAGCTCTCCAAAATCTTTGAAAAAGCTCTTCTTTCTTGCAAACCCCTCATGAATCTCTTTACTGTTGAGCTTACCAAGGAAAAAAAAACAAACCAAAACCTCAATAAATTGGCCATTGATTATCAGACTGACCAAAAAAAAATGTTTGCATTGTTGTCCTGTCTCTGCATAAGGCTATTTTCTCTTGTCTTGCACTTACCATACAAGCTCTCAGAGACAGAGTGTCATTTTAATCTGTATTTTTCAATGCTTGGCACAATAGATCATGACGAGGCCTTTAGGCATTACAGTAATATAAAAAGCAGTAACAAAATAAATACGATGGCTATTCCTAAGGTGTGGCTTCAAAAATACTACCCAGTCCCTTCACTTGTGTGGACCTTTGTTCATTTAAGGTCAAAGAGGTGAAAGAGCTGAGCTTTCTCAGTAAAATCTTTCAACCTCTCCTAACCAAAGTTATCTCTGCAAGTTCTTTTTATTGTTACTTGTCACATTACAGTTCCGCACAGTTAAAAAATATCATAGAAGTTACAGTTATTATAGTTATTAACATTTTATGGCCTTGTTATTCATACCTTAAGCTCCTTAAAATGAAGTGGTGCATTTTAAGAGAGCAGCATGTATTTAATTGATTTCACTGTAAAAAGGTTGTCCTACTTCGATGGTTTCCAATCTTTTTCCTTAGGTTCTGCTTCTATTAATGATAACAATATCAATTTTATCTCTTTAAGGTAAGTGATACAAAGCATTTCAAATTTTGTTACTGTGCTTGGTTTAAATATTTTTCCCTCTTTCAGATTCAAATACCATGGAAAGATTTGCAGTGTTCTGAGCTAACTGTTCATGCTCATAACTACCTTTGCCTTTGAGTACAACATTACGGATTCATTGGCAGTGTAATTCATCCTGAATTTTACACATTCGTTATGGTGTAAGCACATATCATTGGAGAGCTACTAGCAAATTGCTTATGTCCATGGGACATGTCACTCTACTTTAGATGCCTGTAGAGTAGCTACTTATATCTACAGTGACCTCTTCAGAATCCACCTCTAACTGCCGCAGAGAAACAGGACCGCTCACATGAACAACCTTAGGAATGCATTGCACCCTAAGATCAGTCTCCCTCTAGATGGAGTCCCAAACTCTACATATTCGTCACATGTTTTCCTCCTGTTTTGTAAATCTCCTCTACCAAAAGACAGGGACAACCTTACTCTAAGTGCTTATACAGATGCAAGCACCAGGGATCTTTATTCACCACAGGGGATCATAATCATTAGAACATAAAACCGAACAATTCCAGTCACTCAGGAGTACTGAAAAACAGCTTCCTTATCTTTTCTGACTGAAAGAACTTCAGACACCTGCATTTGGACAATGTAAGCTTGTATTTCTATGAGATCAGGAAGGTCAAAAAACAAAGAGAATGAAAAAAACATAAGCAATTGAATTACAGAGCAGTGATAAAGTCAAAGTGGTATATGTTCATATTATCTTTCCCAGACTGCATGAGTCATTACAATTTTGATACTTCAGTGTCCTGGCGAAGGCTGATGGAATAGGAAGTGGCAAATCATAAATTCATCGTCATAAAAAAGGGTAATGAGAAAGAAAAGCAGTACAAATGTAAACCATTCTTCTCTACATCACATACCCATATACCTGGCAGGTTTCTGCTCTGTTGGCAGCTTCTGCTCTGGAGACAGCCACAAGCTGAATGTGGTATGGCTGTTGCCAAACATGCTGAACAGGATGGAGGTGTATTGTGACTTACAAAGTACAGGAAATGTGCCAGGACAGTGCCTGGAAGCTCATGTAACATCTGCCTGTATGTTTCAGTTAATCTGAAACACCAAAATATGCTAAAATATATATATTTATTTTCTATTTTTAGGACTTAAAAAAGGAAAGAAAAAGTGGAAGCAGTTCAAAACGCAGTAATTAATTGTGCTGGAGCTATAACAAAATATTATACAAAGCTTGCTGGACCACTACTCTGAAAATCTTAAGGTACTTTCAAATACAGGTGAATTCTCTTTGCAAGCAGGTGGGGGTGTTTTTTCTCTTTTTACAAGCAAACACAAAACATAATGGAGAAAAAACCCCAACTGCTGTATTTGAGTTGTGCTGCATTTCTAGGCTTGAGCTAGGTAACCTCTTGATCTGACTTGCTCAACCCAATTCAAAGAAATATCCTTTTGTTCGATGAATAGAAAACTCACCTTGGTGAAGCAGTTTTCTCCTGAGTTTAACTAACATAATAGGCAGTCAAAAATGGGATACAAGAAACACAAACGGACTTACGAAGTATGTAGAATATTTACATCATAAGATCATAGAACACAGAACAGTTTGGGTTGGAAGGGACCTTTAAAGGTCATCTAGTCCAATCCCCCTACAATGAGCAGGGACATCTTCAACTAGATTGAGTCGCTCAGAACACCATCCAAGCTGACCTGGAATGTTTCCAGGGACGGGAAACATCCAAGATCTTGCAGCTGTTCCTCTTCGATTATCTCTGTTTATTAAATGAAGCATCTCTATTTTCACTGTGGCCTTAGCATTGCTGCCTTCAGAAGAAGGCAGTAGAGATTCACAGTTGAAGGCATTGAGAAGTGGGAGAGAGACACATGCTGACTGCTACGTTTGGCCTCTCTTTCCACCACTTACTTGGCTATCACCTGGTGCCTGCAATCCTCTCAGGCCTCTTGGCCCACAGCTGCTGTCGATACTACCTGTCCATCAGTAACTCATCTGCTCACATTCCCAAAGAAGCCAAGAGGCTCAAGCAGGTAGAACAGAATCAGACCTCAAGCATCATGAGCAGATCATTTGGCAGCTAGAAGCAAGCAGTGGAAGAAGATCTGAGTGTTTGGTCCTCCCTACCAACACTGCAAAATTGGTCTCCTTAAAATCATAATTTTGCTGCAACCACCCTAAATTCACCATGAATACAGTACACACAACCAATTGCAGTGCTCCCAAATTGGTAGTAACTGTTACGGTGGGAATTCATTGCACCTGATTTTATGCAAGAAAGAGTTGCGTAAACGGCATCCAGGTGTTCTGCTGAAGGTCCTACCTCCCTTTATATGCTTACTGCCATTAATTCTGCAAGTAACCCCTTCCTAATAATGAAATCATCACCACAGCAGTTCTTCCTGTCTGTTTTATGCCTGCATGAACAGCCCTGACTTCTTGCATAGATTACTGAAGGAAAGTAGTGGGCTAGCTAAGGACTGAGTTTAGGAGTGTCTCTGTCCCTCAGCTTAAATGAGAGTGTAAACCCATTTACCTTTCCTCATAAACTGTTCCCCCTGGCCATCACAATTTCTGTTCTTCTTTGCTATTGATTTGCTTTTACTCTATGTGAACAAATGAATATGGAAGTTTACACTTTTTATTAATATTTACAAGAAAACAATAGAAATTCTTTTACAAATGCTATAGTATCGAACATCATAAGAGTTCTCTGTATTTACCTATTTCCTCTTACTCCTTTATTTCATTAGAATATTTCCTCTACCTAAATTACTTTTCTTCTCCCAAACTGGGAATCTCATCGTTTACTGGTTTCTGCCTATGCTTCTAACCCCAGTTGGTCCTTTTTCTTTATTTTTGTTTGTGTTTACAACTTTCTCCAACATCTGTGAGTTTAATCCCTACTCATCATCGTTAATTAAAATATTAAGTAAAATACTGACACACTTTTTGAGAAGCTTATTTGACACCTCTGCTGTATCCAGTACATACTGTTACTGTGACTTTGATGTTGACAAACACAATATTTTTATAATAGCTAACATACTGTATTATTCAAACAGTTGTAGTTTTTACAGGAAAAGTTAAACCATTTATCATTATTT
>NW_010413540.1:23468-27976 GCF_000710305.1 Buceros rhinoceros silvestris
TCTTTCCCTCAGAATAAACAAAATGAAATTATTAACTCCAACTAAAGTATTATTTTATTTTTCCTGCTCTTCTGCAAGGGTATTGCATAAGCACATGCAGGTTGAAGAACAAATCTGCTAGGAAGAAAAAAAGCATCTGCAAAATACTGTTGAGCAGCGTATTAACATTATTTAAATTCCTTTTAAAGAGCAGTCCTTCCCCCCACAGTTTCTTCTTGACAGGTGTCAGTTGATGAAGAGATGAGTGCGGGGGTGGGTGTTCTTATCTAAAAGGATTTTAAATAATGTTACTGACATTATTTGAATCAAAATTACTGCCTAAGTAATGTTATAAGGAGTTTTGTCTTTTAAAGGGTATTCAATTATGTTACATTTCACAGTAGCCCTACCTTTCAAACTCCCTTCCTCCCCATGTGGGTCAGACATGTTTGCATTTTCCCATGGTATAAGATGCCATAATATCACAGGATCGGTCATAGTTATTAATTGAACATTTCACAGATATTGGTCTAAGGAAACACAAGCGAGTTTCATGGGTTTGAAGTGCTGACTCTGTTTGCTGTGAACCTGTGGCAGGTCAGCAGTTCTGCAGCTGTGGGGTGATGTGGGTCCTGAGGTGTTGGGTGTGAATGACTGGGTATGCACTCTGCTTTTAGAAAGGCTGAAAAACAGTGGAGGATTTCTAGCAGAGAATTTTAAGTAAATTTGAAAGCACTATGGTTCTTCTCTGTGCCCTTTCTCTCCTTGTTTTTCTTTCTGATCTATTAAAAAAAAAAAGTTTTGCTGCCTCTTTGGTTGAGTGGCCCTCTTTGAAGTAAAACTAATAGCATGTTTTTTCCTCCAATTTGCTCTAAAAGTAGGAATAATAAATCTGTGATGCATCCATTGAAGTTATTTGTGCATATCTTCTGAGATGTCAGCAAAGAGGCTGGTGTAGGTTTAAAGAGTGGCAGGCGATGTGTTTAAGGGAAGGTTTACATTTTAATAATTTTAAAACTAGTTGTGGTTGTTGATAAACATGAGAATTGTGTTCTTCTCAATACACCACAACGAATAATTAACAGGTGAAATAGGGAAACTAAGAATAAGATTTCTTTTAATAGTATTATTTTAATGCTAGTTATTCTGCTCTTAACTCATTATTGAGTAACTCAGAACAGAACAGACTAGGTCTTGTTCCCATAACCTCAGAGAAGTGATAAAGCAGTGTTAGAGGTGCTTGGAGGAAATCTCCAAGGTAAGTTCAAAATATCTTTCCTAATAAGGGTTTCCAAATTTTCAAATGCTGAGGAACTGTGGGTCTTTTTCATATATTATTCATGCGCTGTATATACAGGGGAAAAGATGCATTAAACATCCCTAAACTGAAAGAGCATCAAGGGAGTGTGGGTTATCAGATAATACCTATCAACTAATACACCAACAATATAGTCATATAACCATAATGGTTCAGACTGAAAACAGGTGTTAGATGAATATTTGAGAAATATTGGTATAAGAAGTAGCTTAACAAACCGAAACAGAATTTAAATAAATAAATAAATAAACCAAACAAACCCTATGATGTTAAAAGAAAGTTTCCCTAGAAAACTATCTTCTTCCAAGTTGGTTCCTTATGGTAAATTTCCCAGATATGTAGAAGTATCCTCCAGCCCCTCAAGGAAATCGATCCATTATGTACCTCTTTGTCCTATATTGAATGAATTGGGAAGTAAAACAATCTGTTAGTGCACTTTTCCTTCCATAAGCTGAATTTCAGGGAGGCTTACAGTTGCTGTTTAATCTGATTATGTTGTTTGCAGTATCCTGGATGACTACATACACGAATCAAAAAAACTTTCTACATGTTTTATGTGATTTAGAGGTTTCGTTTTTAATAGATACGTAAATATTTCTCATATAAATGTGTGTGTCACCTCCAGGACTCCCGTTCTTGGCAGGCCTCGGCCGCCCCGTACCCAGGTCTGTGATGTCCGGAGGCAGAGCAGCCACCCTTTCACAGGCACCCCCTTGCTGTGGGGAAGGAGCTTGCGTGCCCTTGTGAGGTTGAGAGCTGTGCTGGTGGTGGCATGCACCTCCGGTGGGGTCTCCTAAGCCAGACAGGTCTCAACTGAAGGGTCAGACAAAGTGTGTCCATGGGCAGGATGGGCTCACTAGCCTTCGGGCAGCCATCGTAGGAGAAGGACAACTCTTGACTCCAAACCCGGGCAGATGGAGCTCGTTTAGCCTTGTAAGACATCCATCTAAGAGAAGGATACTCTAACCACACCTACAACCCGAGGACTTCGCTGTCACTGCCCAAGCTCGCTAGGCCCTGGCAGATGAACCTCAGGTGTAAAGGGTGGAGCCAGTTCCGCGCACGCTGTGCCTCACCTAAAAAATCCACTGCGCTGGGCCAAAGGGTGCACTCATCGCTTGCAGTGAGCGTGGGAAAAGCCCTTCCCAGATCTTCGTTCGCGAAGACAAGCCGTGATGAAATGTGTGTGTGTGGGAAGTCCCTAGAACTGCTGTGATTTTCTGTTAGACAAATAACCACCTAGGCAGATAAATATGCTATAACATGGCCGAGTAAGTGAAGAAGTAAACAAAGCAATAAGCAGAATCTGGAACTTGTGGGGGTTTTTGGTTTTGTTTTTCTGGTTTTGTTTTTTGTTTTTTCTTCTGTTTCTCCAGGAAGGCCCATAGAGGATATTTTTACCCAGATGATTGAAAAAACTGAGCTGATCATAGCATGCATGAAAATTTAGAATTATTTTGGAGAATTATACCTCACGTCTTCATCCTCATTAATACCTATACAGCATCCTTTGTGGGGTTCTCTTCAGAAATAATGAAAAAGGCATGATCTCTGGCTCCAAGTAGAGAAACGAGAATCATAACAAGAGATAAAGGAAAGTAGGTGGGAGGAAGAAGGTTTATAACAAGTAAAAGCAATTGAGTGGTAATTGCATATAGATTTCAGCATTTAAACTTAGAATCAGGACAAAGAAAAAAAGAGAAGCAACATGAACTGAGTGCTAAAAATTACAGCTCTGGAGAAGGCATTTGAAAGCAGGAAGAGAACCCTCAAGTTCAACAGAAAAGAGTGAGATACAAAAACGTATATGGAAAAAAGTGGAAGACTTGGGACTGTGAGTTTCTAATGATACATACATCTCAGTAGGCCAGAAAATAGTCAAAAGACTGGGGTAAAAGATGGGACTTAAGATCTTAAAGCATTTGCCTTACATTTTCCTCCACTCCACTGCTTATGTTTACATGTCTTGCTAGTATCTAGCACCTGGAAATGCAAAAGATTGACAGCAAGACAGTGTCTAAACTATGGGGCTGTTATAATTTGTACATTTCTGACCCCAGCAGATCCCAAATAATACAAGGAATGCTCTTTGAAAACTGTCACACACAAGAGGGACCCATACCAACCTGTCCTCCACATTGTCTTCAAGTTGCTAGCAAGAGATCAGCTGAAATTCACTGTAAATTTGGCTTTCATTCACTGTAAATTTGGAAGAAAAATTGAGGAATGTATAATGGAAGGGAACAATTTTAGCCAGTGCATCCAGTTCTCTGCGCATTCCATCTCACAGGATCCCTTTTGTGGATATAAACCACGTCTTGAATAAGCTCAGAGGTTACTTCTCCCCTACTGTTCCAGCTCTAGATTTGCTTCAGTGTTCAGGTTTTCTTCATAGATCCCAATTAAAACATGTTTATGATCAGTTTATTTTCTTCTTCTCTAGTATTTTCCCACCAGTGTATTTATAAAGAGCAGTCATAAACTTGTCTCTTGCCTTCATAAAAGCTTCCCATTTTCTAGATTTTCAAATAGACCTCTTGTGCACCAGACTACACACGCTCCTGCTCAAGTTTATATTTGCAGGCAAGGTCTTTTGAAGGCTTTTTCTGTAACACAAACATTTTCTTACCATTCCAACACCTACCTTTTTCTAAGTATCATATTATTCATCCTACCCTCCTGCACTCCAAGCACCTGAGAATCTCTTCCTCACTCTCCCACAGAAGAATGTAGTTATGGTGACATGTGCATTTTTCACCTCTACACTGCACTGCTGTTTTTCATTGCATATATTGCTGAATGGAAGAAAATAATGTACAGTCTCAGCTGGTTACTGACCTCCCCCATGTATCAAGATGAGCCATAAACATATCTGTTGCTCCCTTGGCTGTCGGTGAACTCTGCTCATCAAAGCCATTCTTAATAAGGTTGCACATACCTTAGAGATTCTCCTTCTAGGTGCCTCAGCAACTGGAATAATTTTTAACTATTTCAGCATGTCATACAGCATACAGGAAAAAAAAAATTCATTGAAGGTGAACAGGTTGAATAAGCCTCCAGAAAACATCAGCACTGGATCAAAACACTTGTAGACCTTAGCAAAAGATTTCCCCATTTGATCAAAATTTTCCATAATAAACTGAATGGAATTTGTGACAACTATCTCTGAATAAAAATGATCTTTTCTGGAACAGAACTTTGGCGATCTATT
>NW_010413540.1:28103-30320 GCF_000710305.1 Buceros rhinoceros silvestris
ACTCATCCTAATAATAGTAAACAAAAGAATGACCATAGAAATAATAATATAGATCCTACTCACTAGAGTAGTCACAGTATTTGGGCTTTTCAGATCAATACATCTTATTTCAGAAAGAGAAAGAACATTAATATTATTTTAGTTCATGATATTTGCAAGGATGTCCAAAATGAATATTTATTAAAATCAAGTTAAAGCTTATCTGGAGTCCAGTTGGTGTTTATTAAGCTCTTCCTTTAAAAAAAAAAAAAATATTACTTGGACCTTTCATTATGTTTGCAAGATGAAAAAGAGTGAAGATACATCGCCAAGAAGGAAGCAAAGAGAAAAGCAATTCAGAAATTTTCATATTAAAGAAAAATATGTTTATTGAAATATTTTTTTTTCTTTTTATTAAGCCAAGAAACTGAGGCCTCACAGGGTGATATTTGGAGTGAATATCAGGGAACATTTAAGGAAGTACTATGCTGCCACAAAATAGCCCAACCGAGTATTTAGCAGGATTCTCAAGGACACACACTGTTCTGCAATATCCAACAGCGGAAGACTACAAGTATGTTTGCAAGAATGGGTGGTAAAAGTGGATCGTATTGCCTAAAACCTACCAAAATAATTGAAAGATAAGGGCAATACAGTTCCTTTCCTACCTCGCAGTGCAGGGGCAGTAAGGAGAACCCCACACTGGGTGTGTGCAGATGGTACTGGTGTGGGTACCCACAGGGGTACCACCATCACATCTCCAACAGAAGGGATGTGAAGATGATGGAAACAGCTCTGAGAAGAAGGATGTGTGCTTGGAACCCCCATGTCCCAGGGGGAGTTGTGCTCACTCAACTCTGTGTCAGTGTGGATGTGAGTGGATGTGATGACAACTTTTGGGGATTAGTTACAGAGGTTGTCTCAAAAAGTGTAGGCGTTCATTAGCAGTTTGCAAGTGTCTGATGTTGCAGTTTGTTTTGTTGCTGAATTGATCCTGACTGTATAGCTCACTGATTGCAAGATAACGATGTGTCGTTAATGAATTGGCAACCTCCTTGGTACTGACTTGGTTCAAATCACGTGAATTGAGCTGGGATTTTTTTCCCTGCAACACCTAGGAATGGAAGCATGGGTTGTAAGGAATGGTAATGAGCCTATCTTGGTCCAAAAATCAAAAGTAAAGGGATATTTTGTGGTGGCATTTTAAAAAAAAAAATATTATTTATTGTCATTACAGTAATTTTCAAAGTAATATTGTATGACAGGATGCTTCCAGACATTTTCAGATGAACTGAAATAGAAAGACTCTAAGAATTTGCTTTCCTGGGACATTTCTAGCTCAGTATCATAGAGACAACTCCAAATTTCAAAAGGCTCAAATAAGCTTCTGCACTTGTTGCTTGGTTAATCACCCTGGATTCCTAGCTGGAGAAATTCAGACTAGATTCTGTATCAATACTCCATTTCATGATTTTAAGTTTATTTCCAGTTGAACTTCAGAAGCATTTATTACATGAAGGATGATTAGTAGATATTGACAAAAAGATAGACATTGATAAATGTGAACAAAATCTTCTGCGATGATGCTTTTCCACACATGAACAAAGTAAATGAAGGTGGCAAGCTGTGAGATACCCACAAAATAGACTACCCAGTAAGTACCAGAATGAAAAGGACAGCCAGAGGTGGTGGTACTGTCAGAGAGCTGTGTGAAAGAAATCATCAAAAGTACAAAAAATATATATATTAGAGAGACAGAGGGAGTAAAAGAAGCTGAAAATTCAGAAATACACCAGAACACCCACTGAGTTAGTTTTGAACTAATCCAATAAATTTTTATTTTTAATTAATTTTATTCTTTTGGTCTGAAAACTATAATCACTGATTCTTTCCTGCTGGTCTCTATGCCTCTTTTAGTTTCTTAAAAAAAAAAAAATCAAAGAATTACAGCACAGCACCATCTATGGTTGCTAAAACTCCTCCAAACCACAGCATTACAGGCACTGGGCTATGCTCAGCGGAAAATGGGCTTTTATTTAAAAAATATCAAAGAAGAGCTGAATCAGCAGTAATGAGGGAGGGATGTGGGTCTCGTGTAAAACTTGGGTTACAAATTTATTCTCTGATGTTGTTGGGACCAGGTTCCAAAAAGGTGAGAAAACTACACAAAAAGTGTAACCAAAAGCAGTTTATTTTCAGAAAAGGAGGAGGAAAATATTTCCCTGGCACAGGGAAAGA
>NW_010413540.1:30410-34519 GCF_000710305.1 Buceros rhinoceros silvestris
AAAGAGTGAATGCAATGCTACTACGAGCAGTCTGCTAGCTACAAGGGGTGGTCAGGAGTCAAGGTATCATTTCACTGCATCGTCTTAAAAGAGATCATCTTCTGCAAGACTTGTAACCTCTAGTTATAGGCAGAAATCCTCTGTATTTTTGGAGGATTCAGTAAGACCATTAACTTTTTAGAAGAAAGGCTGTTGATATGCAATAAGATCAAAAATGATAAGACCAAAACATTAGTTTATCTAACTGAAAAATAAAACTAAAAAATAACAAGTTGCTGAAACATGCAGATAATATTCTTGGCCAACTCCTTTTTATGTGACACTTTTTTTCTGTTCTTTCCTTTCTCCTTAACCCTTTCATTCATGTCGTTAAGAAGATGTATACATGACATGCCTATTATATTTGTCATAGTAGTTGTTCTCTTTAAAAAAGACCTAATTCTGCTCTTGCACAGAGTTATTTCTTGGTTCACTGAATTACACCTTCTTTGCCTCAGTGTGAATGAAAGGAGTTTTAAACTGCTTCTCAGGATGCTACAGAGGCAATAACAAACTCCTGCAATGTGGTCTATGACAGACAGACGAGATGTCAATTCTCAGATTCTGGCAGAGGAGGTTGCCATGGAATCACAGATACTTCCTAGATGTGAAAAAGGCTGTTTTGATGTGTCTTGAATTGGATGAGGAAATATTTGTCAGTAAGGCTGGGATTTACCTCAAGGTTTAGCGCTCTAAAGTTAGGCTTTATTCAAGTCAGTAGGAAAACAGAGGCATCCTCAGAACGTAGGGTCATGTTAATGAGCACAAATACTCAGGTTAGGATGGTTTTTTTAAGTATCATCTCTCTCTCCCCAGAGTACGGAAGAAACTCCAGCTTAGCCTACATACCTAATTTTTCACAGACTAGGTTTCAATGAAATGGATTTCACATTTCACCTTATTTTAGGAGGGAATTAACGAGTGTTGTAGGGGCTTAATCTCTAAAGGCTAGAATACAGCAAAATGGACTTCCTTGGTTCTCAGATAATCCACGTGAGGACAGAACCCACTCGTTAGTGACATGGTGGGAACTCCAGACTAAAACATCTCATGTAAATGAAAATTAACACCATCTCAAGATTAATGCTGTATTCTTAGAGACTGAACTTCCCTTCCTCAAGACGTGATGAGTTTTGGGTTAAAAGTTCTCTGATATTATTTTGATAATTTTCCTTAAAGACAATTTCGCAAACATCCTCAAAAACTAATCACTATCAGATGCCAAAGAGTAGAATGGCAAACTAATACATTTTTCAGTTTTGGGCTATAATAATAATATGCTTCAGCCTCAAATCTATTTTCAGCCATTTGGTTTAAATGTAGCTCATCTAAGAGACGACTAAAGTTTGTCATGGAAGTATTGGTTCAGTTTCAGGAGTGGGTAACCTCTGAGCATGACTGCTATAGTTTAGCTGTGGGGGAAAAAGATTTGACTACTTTTGATCAGACTAAAAATACAGAAAAATCCAGGGAGGGTGACAGCCTTGTTCATCAAATGAAGACACACAGTCTTCATTCCACTTAACGATGCCAAGTAATGGCATACGGAAGATCGTTTCAGTGACATAGAAAGAAGAGAGAGAATATTTCTATTGTTAATTACAACAATTAATTTTTGATGGGTAGAACATTTAAAGGAACAAAATAATTACAGGAGAAGTGCCTAAATTAGTTATGTGATTATTCACAATTTTGAGAGAGAAGGTTTTCTACTCTCCATGGTGCACTGTCCTGCTCCCATGAATTTCCAAGCTGGATGAACAGGAGATTCATTCTCCTAAGGTATTTGAGAAACAGGGCAGTCCTCCTGAATCACGGCATGATGACTAGCTGGAAAAAGATGAGAGGTTCTTTTTGAGCTTCCCAACTGCAAGATGGGAAATGTCCAATTCCAGTAAACAGCCTGTTGTGGTGGGAGGACCCTTTGAGATCCAACAATAAGAAGGGCTGTAGGAAATGGCTGTCGAGTTATAGCTCCAGCCTGAAAAAAGTAATTCAACAGGATTTTTCGAGAAGCAATCTTCTCACAAGAAGAGAAACTGGAGAAAAAAAAAATTGCCTCTCACGAATAAGCATAGTCACCTCAACTAAACAGAGACAAATCTCGAAAGTGTACTCTGAAAAAGTAGCAATCAAATTGTGTTTTTTTATCTAACTTTGAAGCTTTTAGGAGGCTAAGCTTGACATTATTAAAAAAAAATCAAAGGAAACCAAGTAGTCAGAGTTTACATCAGGGAACAAAGCAAAATCTTTCCTGAACAAGCGATTATCAAATTACAGACCTGTCACTAGAGCTTCCTGCAAAGGGTCAGCACCTTCTCTTGTTCCTGACAGACAAAGAAAGTGTGACAGGCTTGATCAATATTTCAGTTAACTAAACAGCTGCCTGATAATGGGATTTATGACAGACAAAGGTTTGTTTCAAGACAATAAAATAAATGGCTGCTCAGAGATATGTTTTAATTTCTGTTTTGTCTTGTTTTCCTTTTCTTTCTTGTTGAATAGCTTGTATTAATGTGAATTTTCCCTCCTCAAGATTGAGATTCATGTGTTAGATGTGGGGGAAAAAAAATAAAAGGCCACGTAAATTAAAACAAGAACATTTTCAGTTATCTGTCAGTTGTAAAAGGACAACTATGTTGAAAGGGAATGTTAGCACATTAAATGCATTTTCATGCCACTCTCATGTGATGAGCCCTCTCATTTTCCCATCTGACTCATACCAAGGAAAGCCTGGGGGTTACAGGGCCAAGCAGGCAGATCTGTCTGGCAGAAGAGAAGACAATATCCATTGCTAAAGTATTTTCCTTCCATTAGTGCTGTCTGAATTCCGTTTGATGAAACTCTACAGAAACTTGTACCATTGTACAATACTTTTAAATCGTGCAGTGACTTTTTTTTTTTTTAACCGAGCAGCACCCTGCCTTAGAAACCGAATCCCTTTCCTTTTGTTTTCCAGAAGCCTGGGTCAGGAGTGAATTTCAGTTTAAGGCAAGTGCAATGGAGTCTGACCAGCAACTTTCTCCCTTTGGAAGGAAAATATACTCATCGCAAGAAGGCAGGAGCTCCCAAAATGGGAACGAAAGTGTTCATCAACAGTGCTCCACAATAAGAGGAGCGCTGAGAACAAGTGGTGTAGACCTTGATGATATCCTAAGCTCTGCCTTTGCAAACTGTTTCTTTTAACTGCTGCCCTTACTAGCATTTGCTCTTTGGTCTGTTACAGACAGATTTAGAGGGCAGTATCAGACCTCCCACCTTTTCTGCTGCGCACAAGGAATTCTGAAAAGGATTATATTGCAGATTTATCCTTCTGTATAGACATAACATTTAAAATACCATTAAACCTTCGCTTTTGCTGCTCTGTGGGTTCCTGTACCCTACAGCTTACCACATTTCAGAGTCTGCAGGGGTTCATATTGTACTCCAAGCTTTGTGTAATGTTGTAATGTTTCTATAAAGCCATTATGTGGAAGAATGTTGCAAGCTTTGTTTCTTATTTTTCTATGGCAATTTTGTGTGACACTTATTTATTTATCTTATTATGTATTGCAGTCCCCAGTGATCATTTTTCATAGTGATCTAACTTGTCTGACATTCTTACCCTAAAGCCCCCAAACGCAGTGGCTCTATATAATCTCAAGGCTGTAAAGCCGAGCTGTTCTGACGCTGCATTCAGCAGCTAAATCTTTGCACTTGCTTTCCCTAAAGACCCCAAACACAGTGGCTCTATATAATCTCAAGGCTGTAAAGCCGAGCTGTTCTGACGCTGCATTCAGCAGCTAAATCTTTGCACTTGAGCTATCATCTTTGTGTGCAGACTGTCAGCTGCACTTAATACAACTAAACATGACTCAATCTGATGAAAGCTGCACTTCTGGAAAAATGAACCATCCCAAAAGATGCCTTTTGGCAATGGCACACGCTGATCTGGCCAAACACACCAGGTCTGTCCAGGGAGACAGATGTACTTCCCTCTACCTGAGCACAAACTTGCCAGAGATGAGCTACAGCCTTTGCTTTGTCAGAGGCTGGTGAACCCGACTTTCACTTATGGGACCAAACCCCAC
>NW_010413540.1:34608-38257 GCF_000710305.1 Buceros rhinoceros silvestris
GTGACCAAACCACAGTGTTCAAATAGGAGATTGGTCTCATTTTAAAATGTTGTGTCCAAGCTAGCTGTAAGTAGATGGGCTATTACATTAACAAGTGCTCCATCACAGAAACGTTCTTTCCAATATGTCTTTTATATATTTCTTGTCTTTTTTAAACCTTCCATTATGATGCTAGGCACTTCATGACAAAGTGATGCTGGGGAGAAGAAAGAGAGCTGAGAGGGAAGGGAAAATTGGAGTTTACATTTCAGGGTCTTCTGTTTGGTTTTATGTTCCCACCCCCCACGGACTTTACTTAATGCCTTGAAGAAACCTTTTATCAAGACAAGAGAACACCAGCCTCAGCGGGTTGTGCTAGGGCTTACACTACTTTTCAGACTCTCATGCTGATTCAAATTACTTTCTATCACACATCAAAGAAACCTCCAAATTTTGGCATGTTCAAATTACTGCACTATTTCTGGGTGTTGTTTATTACCATTAAATACTCAAAGCCTCTAGGCTTAATTATCTGTTTCATTTTATAACAGCCTTTAGCATCCGTGTATTCATGCATGAATCCCCCCCTCCCTCCTTAAAGATTCTGAAGGCTATTTTCACCAAGGCTCCCTCTGAAGCTTATAACCTTGAATACCCCAAATGGACAGGACAGATCCCTCATCGGATGCTAAGGTCTTCTGACAATCACTAGACCTCACACAGGTGAGGTGGAATCTCAATCTCTTCTTGAAAACCAATCTGCCTCAAGTGCCATTTATTCTGCTTAACTTTGGACACAAAAAGTTTAGGCAGCTAATGTAACTGAATTGCTTAAATTCCCGTGTGAATGCAATGAAGAGACACAGGCATCACTATTGAGCAATTCACTCCTTTCAAGGGTAGACGCCTGCGATATGCCGGATGGATTGCCCGTGGAAGTGCTACATTCTCTGTATTGGCTCTAGATAATTACCTCTGATGACTAACTTTCATACAGATAAAATTAGATGATGTGATGATAGAATGACCTTGCACGTGAATGACTCCCAGTACAGGCAATTTTTAAAACCTATGAACATTTTGTTACACAAACACTGAGATATAAACATGAGACTTTAGTAATAACTGTGGTATCTACATACTTTGCGTTTTTCAGACAACTTGAAAACACCTAAACTGTTGTTTTTGTTTTGGTTTGGCTTTTGTTTGGTATTTTTTTAGTGCTGAGGCTGATTTAAAACTCATCTCAAGAAACACACTGAATCCGACAGCTGCATCTCCAGGCCCGCATTACCCACACGTGTACAGATTTTCATAAATTACATCTGAGACAAAGGAGTGTTAAAGCATAGGATGGCAAGAACTTGAGTCAAGCAGAGCTCTGAGAAGAATCTGTTACACATTTTCCTTAAATGAGCATCCAGAAAGCACAACAAAGATTTTGGTACTCTAAGGTAAATTTTTGAATTTGAAAAACCTAGTTGAACAGTGAAGTTTAGAAACCAAGAAATTTAGACAGTCTATAAAAAAGAAAGAGTTTGAAAACAAGTCTCATCGCCGCTCACTATACTTTCTCCTCCTTTTCTCCTTGTGCATTATCAAACAATATCTGTCTCCATACAATTCGCTTGAGGCCAGAGGTCCACTTTTGGCTCCCTGCTTTTCATGGGAGAGAGAACCCTGCCTTTCTTAAGTTTATGGAGCACTTGCTTATTCCCAGCTGGTTCCCAAAGTCTGGCCCTTCCCAGCACTCTCAACATTTCATCTCTTTTCACAACCACACAAAGGAAAAAAGACATCCAGTAAAAACTCTTTAAAAAAATATTATTGACCTTTGGAATACTATTGCCCTAATCTCACCTGGCAATAGACATGGTTCAGAATTTCTCGAGCATTTGTTAGATTTTTAAGGAAAACAAGTGTTGATTTTTTCAGCTGCCAATGACTATCCAATTCAAAGAAAAATAATAGCAGTATAAAATATATGTATAACAGTTTAAAAATGGTCATAGTGTAAGTACCTGGACATTAGAGTACCCCAGGGAATCCCATCAAAGCAGAATTCCAGATCTTAGGAGAAAAGTTAATGTTTGTCCCAGAGCTAGCTGAGCTATAAGCAAACTATAAGGAAAGAATAAGTGTGTGAAAAGGGAAAGAAACCTTACATGACCACAGGTGCCAGGATTTTTCTGTCTTTTAAGTAGTTGGCTTAAGTTTCCTCTGAGTGATTTCCACACCAAGAAACTTGTGAAGCCCATGCCCACTCCTGGATCACAAACAGGCAGCAGTGCCAAAGATTTCACTGTATTTTGTGGGGTTTCATAGCCTATATTTTCTGGCCTCAATGCAAAGACATGTATTTGGCTTTGTGATGAATAGGGGTGATGTGAACTGCCTGGCATTTGATCTGAGACACAGTATGTGGTGAATGCATGGGTACCAAATAGCCTATGACAGATGTAAATCATATGACGGGGAGAAAAAAGGTGTTCCACATCATGAAACAAAGGAAGTTTCTGCATTAATTCTCTTTTTGTATTTTCCTATCCCACCTTCAGAATCTCATGTTTCTCCTTGGAAGTTTGTTGCCATATTCAGGTACTAGCAAATGCAAGAATGAAGAAAGTCATTGATGAACGGAATCTCCTCTGAATACAGTCCTGGTGTTAGCAGGCAGCAGAAGGGGGTATACTTGCTCAATATCAAAGTGGAAGAGTGGGTTTTATGAATGACTTGCAGAGAGAAAGACTAGTCTGGAAAATTCCTAATGGAAAAATACAAGACACTTTCTGCTAGTGTGTAATGGCGAAGGAATATCAACACTGCTGCTAATATTTAGCAGCTTAAGCACTGCTCAAAACATTGAAAGACTGTACACGTTTGTGATGTCTATTCTCCGAGATCAAACTTCATGTTTTCCTAAGACTTCATAAAAACTCACCTACCTACTCTCAGAAACAATACAATGGAATGAATATTAAGAACATAAATGTAATTGATCTTATTTAAGAAGGAAAAAGTGCTTTGCCATTTTTGGACTTTTGAAGACAGTATTTCTCTGTATTTACTCCAAGCACAATGTAATCACCTAACTTCAACACGTGCTGTACAGAGTCCCTGGTGTTAGGTAAGACACAGACAAAAGGCTCCTTTTTTTCCCCAATGTATAAAACGGAGCAACAGCAGTTTCTTATCTCCCTAGTAGAATGCTGTGAGTAATAACTAAAAATGCCCACAAGGTTCTAAGAACTTTAATCCTATTTACCAGAGAGGTCAAACTCTTGTGCTTCCAAGAGGAAACAAAGATTTTACAATGTGAAAACCTAGAGGTTTTTTCCAGTGCATGTGTTAGTCCTGAGGAGAGACAGATATCCTTCCTTGCTCATGGCAATGAGCTGTAATGTGTTGTAGATAACTTGCTACATCTTTATGAGATTGAAGATCATGCAGGTGTTGTTTCCAAATGATTTGTTATTCAAAGTCATGCTGTATTGCAAGGCTATGCAGGTCTATACGTCTTTGCTCCAAGACAATTCAATAGAATGAGCTCGTATCTACAGGTGCTTCTACTTGCAGTGAGGTCTACTTTGTTCCCTGGACAAAGACAACCTGGTCTGTCAAACCATCTTAGAGAACAGGTGGATTGAACACAGAAGTATATATATATATA
>NW_010413541.1:0-14433 GCF_000710305.1 Buceros rhinoceros silvestris
GGGTACCTCGGTCCCTCGACCCTTAACACCATCTCAGATGACTTCTTTCAAAGCCATCTTGATGAAGGGGAGTACTGGTGTTCCCATATGCCTATAAATATTTAATGCTAGAAAATTGTTAACTTTTCGCTAAAGATATATTTAGAGAGACTGGCAGTGGCTGGCTTTTTTTCTCATCTATTTTAAGGACAGTAGTTTTGTTTCACTGGTATATTTACATCATCAGACATCAAGAATGGTTTCTGTGCTGTCCCTTCCTTGAGATGACATTCACCATGTCCTTCAAACCAATATACACACATTACATGTATGATGTGCTCATATTACAGCAGCCTGAACCTTTCAGGCATAACACTTCCGTAACATGATTATACCAATTATCGAAAAGTAAGTATTTCTAGAAGAGAAACACTGATTTCAGTGATCCTTAATCACACAGAATCACAGTCTGGCTGAGGTTGGAAGTGACCTCTGCAGGTCATCTTGTCCAACCCTGCTGTAGAAGCAGGGCCACTAAGAGCTGGTTGTCCAGGACCATGTCCAGATGGGTTTTGAATATCTCCAAGGACGATGACTCCACCATTTCCCTGGTCAGCCTGTGCTGGTCCCTGGTGACTCTTGGTGAAAAGGGGTTTCCTGATGTTCAGGAGGAACCTCCCATGTTTCAGTTTGTGCCCAGAACCTTTCAGGCATAACACTTCCGTAACATGATTATACCAATTATCGAAAAGTAAGTATTTCTAGAAGAGAAACACTGATTTCAGTGATCCTTAATCACACAGAATCACAGTCTGGCTGAGGTTGGAAGTGACCTCTGCAGGTCATCTTGTCCAACCCTGCTGTAGAAGCAGGGCCACTAAGAGCTGGTTGTCCAGGACCATGTCCAGATGGGTTTTGAATATCTCCAAGGACGATGACTCCACCATTTCCCTGGTCAGCCTGTGCTGGTCCCTGGTGACTCTTGGTGAAAAGGGGTTTCCTGATGTTCAGGAGGAACCTCCCATGTTTCAGTTTGTGCCCACTGCCTCTGATTCTGTCTCTGGGCACCACTGAAAAGATCCTAGCTCTGACAACTTTGCAGACTCCTTTCAGGTCTTTATATACTTTGATAAGGTCTCTCCTGAGCCTTATCTTCTCCAGGCTGAACAGTACCAGCTCTCTCAGCCTTTCCTCATAGGATAAATGTCCCAGTCCCTTAATCATCTTAGTAGTCCTATGCTGGACTCTCTCCAGTAAGTCCATATCTCCCATGTACTGGGGATCCCAGAACTGGATTTGCAGACTCCTTTCAGGTCTTTATATACTTTGATAAGGTCTCTCCTGAGCCTTATCTTCTCCAGGCTGAACAGTACCAGCTCTCTCAGCCTTTCCTCATAGGATAAATGTCCCAGTCCCTTAATCATCTTAGTAGTCCTATGCTGGACTCTCTCCAGTAAGTCCATATCTCCCATGTACTGGGGATCCCAGAACTGGACCCAGGTCTCCAGGTGTGGCCTCACCAGCACAGAAGAGAGGGGAAGGATACCCTCTCTTGACCTGCTGCAACACTCCTGCCAGGGCAGCCCAGAACACCATTAGCTTTCTTCACGGCAAGGGCATGTTCACGGCTCATATTCAACCTGGTGTCCACCAGACCCTCAGGCTTTTTTCTGCAAATCTACTTTCCAGCAGAAAGGGTGGACCCCAGTCTGTCCTGCTGCTTGGGGTTGTTCCCTATATACACATGAAGCAAACCAGGCACTTGCAATAGCAATATCTACGTGTAAGACACATATAGAGCTGCAGACCCAACTCTCTGGCCAGAGAATGTGTTAGAGTGTGTTAGGAGAGCTAACAGCTGCTGCTACTCTGTTGGGGAGAGCTTCTGAGCCCACCAACCTTGGGAAACCACCATGTCTCCATGCAGAAATGTGGCTCACAGACTTCCTGCAAAGCAACACACTCTTGGGTGTTTGTTAGCATTTCAGCTGGGTTTTTTGGATCCAGTGTTGAGCTGTATCATATGTCTAGACACTTCAGCTGGGTGTCCTGCCTGCCTAGGGCATCTTCAAGCAAGGGAACACTATGAACTTATCACACTCCTGCATGGCCAAACCACGGTCCTGACATTGATGTCATGATAGTGTCCAAAAGACCTCTGAGTCTTCTATCTAGAGAGAAGATGGAGAGAACAGTGATTTTAATGATTCTTGCAAGACTTTGAGCTGCTTATTCTGTGCAGGTATTTACAGTAATGTAGGTTTAACAGATCTCAGGACTTGGCAGGATTGCTTCAGATTCTGCAAAAGCAAATTTGAATCCTGAGATTGGACAGTACCTTTGGACAAGGATACACACCCCCTATCCAGGTGGAGAGTGACTATTCCAAGAGCCCGCCTCAGAGGCCCGCTTGTTCTTCCTTATTCCCAAGAGCTTACACCCCTACTGCTCTCATAGTCCATGATATTTCCTGGTGGACTGCAAATGCGCTGCACCTCAGACCACTAACTGCTACCCTGGGCTGCTGGTTTTATATCACAGGGCAGAGTGGAGGTTAAATGGTAGAAAAGGGAATAATACATCCTAGGAAGAGGATAGATCAGCTCCCTGGTTCTTCTCTAACGGACTGTTGCTGTGTCCATCATATTCCTACAAACCGTGGCCTTCATCTTGGAAACTCCAGCTTTCCTGTGTAGCTGGAAGGCCACAAATGACATATGAACATAAAGATGAACAAGTGAGGCCCAGAGTGATGTTCTAGCCCCAGCACGCTGCATATTTCTCCCATGTGTCCTTGGAAAAGCATCACCCCACTCTTCACTCCCTGAAGTTTTCAGATCTGTCTTACTCCATGTCAGCAATTCCTAACACTGCACATAAGACACAACCTCCTATCATCTTCTTGTTCAAAGATGTCCCTAACAATGTGAGGGAACCACTTTGGAAATGGAAGCCTCTTCAGGGAGAAAGAATCCAAAAAGAAGAGCTGGAAGGAAGAACATGGCAGAGCTTTATTTGGTACAGAAATGTGACTCAATACAAATCCTGTGTTGAGAGAGCCTGGCACAGACAGAAGTATGAGAGGATATCTGATGACTCTGGAGTTAAGAATTCATCTGTGTGGTTAGAAAGTAACCTTTTTATGCATGAAGAAAGGGTTCATTGTGAAGGAGGCTGGTCACAAGGATCAGGTATGGAGGTATGGCTTTGAGGCAGAAAAAAATAGGGCTTCAAACAACCAAAACAGCTCACCACCTTTGTGCTATGGAGACTCAAATTTACTGCACTCTGTACAGCATCAGGCACATTAACAAGGCTGAAAATTGATGGATGCTCTAGAAAAATTTTCTGTTGCATGGAAAGGATTGGGATATGAAAACCGCATTAGACAGACACAAATTTAGCATGCTCAAAGCTGAGTAGTGCGCTTAAAAGTTTAAGGCATTTTTGTGTAGACTCAGCCAATGTTATTCTACAAACAGGAGGGGCTGGAACTTATTCTAAATTCCATCCCAAGAGAAAGCATTGCTGTTAAAGCTTCAGCTCCAGGCATAAGTTTTTCTCAGCAGAGATGACTACAAGTCAGATGTTTTCACAATCCTCAGCAACAGATGCATTTGTAGTGAAGTTGCAGCTTAGGGACTATTCCTTCCTCTTTATTTATAAGGGGGTTTAAGTATAAGAGAACTACTTGTGAAGCATGGATTATAATCTCTACTGTGAGGAGAAGATTATCTCCCATCTGTCAAAGGCACAGATAAAAATATGGCATGCTAAAAGTCACATACACACAAAAATATAGAAAGAGTATTCCAAAGGAAGAGAAGTGTTCCCCAGTGAAACAATTATACAATTCATATTGCTCTTCCAGCCTTGGGCAAAAAGAACCCGTAACCTCTATTAACAAGTGCAAAAGGGTACTATAAGTGAAAAGAGTGGGGAGCAAGTCAGGGAGCACTATTTCCAGAAGAATGCCATTCACCTGCAAAGGCTTCTACCAAGAACTCGGAGAACAATTAGAGGTTGAGAAGCATTAAAGGAAGAGAATCCTGGGGCGTAAAGAGAGAGAGAGATTGATCAACAGTCTCAAAGTGCATTCTTGGGAAATTCAACCATAGCAGGCTCTCTGATCTGGCAAAGGTATAGGCAACTTGTGTAGAATCTGGAAACTGAATTGAAATTAATTTGAATTTGAATGTGGTGTAAACTTTTCAACAGCGAGCAGATATCGCAATCATTGGGATGGTGCGGGAAAGCATGTGCTCTTGTTTAAGCAAAGATATTGAACTTCAGGCAGAAGTAATACAGGTAGATACTATGGCCTGCTATGCCAAACATAAAATTAGGTGTCGCGGGTTGGCCAAGGCTGGCCAATCATGAGATGGACTTTCCCTAATTAGCCCATTCCCTTTCCCAAGAGGGTGGGTTTAAGAAAGAGACAAGAAGGAAAAAAATGTTGTGAGGCCTTTGTTGAGTCAGAAAACCAAAATAGCTTTAATAAAAAGATATTATATACAGAAAACAAAATACGAGCAAGCTGATATAGGATCAGAACCGGTGCAACAAGGTGGGGGTGGGAGGTGTGCAACCAAAATAGGGGAAACAGCAATAAAGGCTACCAGGCTGTTTGGAGTGGTGACAAAGGGTAGGCAGAGGCAGCAGTGGAGCACACAGCAGTGGCAATAGCGGACCACGCGGCAGTGCGGGTAATGGCGAAGTGACCAGCCATGTGGCACTAGCAGCAGAGCATGCAGTCCAACATGTGAGCTGTTTTTAAGGAAGTGCCAGGGCACACCAAAGCTCCATAGCAAATGTTAGGTGCTGGCATCATGGGAGGAATGCACCACTGCCTGTTTGATATGTCTATCAAAGAGAACCTAATCCTAAATAAACTAATAAGATAATACTAAGATAAACTAATCCTAATCTTAATTAGGTGACCACTTTTGACTATTCAAGCCAGAAAACATATTTACAGCTCTTTTTCTTCCTGAAGGCTGAGGTGTAAAGCTGATATTCTGAGCACAGTTTTTCAGTTCAAGTGTTGCTTGACGACACTGGAGTTTTACTAATGCTTATGTTCTCTCCATGTTATATTGAACTGGGTTCAGATTGTTTATTTACTTGCAGGATGGAAGTAACCATATAATAAAGGTTATATTTCGAGTAAAACTCTGGGAAATTAGATCCTTTATTGGCTGTTTCCGGAACAGCCAGTCTTATACCAACATCCCTAATGAGTCTTGGTGAATGAAAAGCCATTTTACAGGATCTAGATTTCCCATTGAAACATTCCATTGGATCAAGTTCCAAAACTTTTTTTTTCTTTTCAGCTTTTATGCCTTCCTTGCCTTCTCCAATGAATTTCACTGGAATTGATTAGTTTTGATGAACTGGTATTTTCATCTTCAGATCAGTTCAAAACCGTTCATAGTATCCCCAGTAAATAGTACCAACAGGCATTCAGAGTGTGTGGAAGTAAATGTCCGAGGACATGTTCTAGAGCCCAAGAACCCTCTGCAGTTTTATGAAGCTGCAGAGGAATGAATTGAGCAGCACAAGCCAGTCCTGCTCAACTTGGGACAAATTGCCTAAAATAGATATTCAGAAGAAAACTTCTAGAAACTGGTGGCAGCAGTGCTGTGGTGACTTACCAACACAGCTTATCCCTCTTTCTGTCCCTTGGTGTATTAGAGTGGGGGAAAAGCAGAAAGCCAGGTGCTTCTGGACTTCTTGTTTGTCCTCATTGGTGTCTTTCTCATTTCCAGAGTTTCGTCACTATGTGCTATGTGACACACAACCATTATGATTTAGAAAGACAAGAAATCGCACCAAGTAAAATGAAGAATGTAGACATTTCCACAGAAGCAGGCCAGAGTCCTTTCTCAGAGATATCTTGTACCTTTCAGTGCAATGATACCTAATAAAGCAAGAAGAAACGGGCAAAACATCCAGAGGCAGAGTGGAAGCTCCAGAATTGAACTGGCCAGAATCTCAAATCACTGTGTTTTGCCGTGCCGTGCATCCTTATGTGAAATTGATGTATTGTATTTGGCCTAGAAGATCTGACTTGTGATACATTTGACACCTGTGATGTGTCTGATATATAGATGTACTCTTGAAGCTCTGACCTGTGAAGTATTTGATACACTGCCTTAGCTCCTGGACTTACCATTTGGCTAATCAGCTGCTGCTAAGTCACATGAGAAAAGGTGGAGAGAAGAAGTGGTATGCATGTATGCGTGACACAGCTGGAGTAGCAGACTGCTGAGCATCCTGGTGTGTTTCTGATGTCCTTACCAGCCTCTGCCAGTCAGGCTGGGTGACACCACAAATTTGACAGCTCATCACTGCACAGGGACTCCCGTCTGGTTTTCATTGTAAAGTCGTCATTTCCACAAAAAATCACATCTCACACTGTGCTGCTAAGCCTCTTGAGTACTGCCTGATATTTTTCCAAGGTCTGAAATAACTCTGGAGCAGGAAACATGCACAACTGTATGGATTGCTACATTATCTTCAAGTTATTAATACTGGCTGAGGCTCAGGTTTTCATTCCTTCCCACGTGCCAGACAGTGTCTTCATGCAGAAAAAGGACACTGCCTGTGCTTAATCACCTGGTTAACACAGGTATGGAGGTTAGTAGGGCATTTAGGGTAGAGTCCCAGCATCTTGTTTTGCAGGTTAACACATAGCGTCTTGCTCAGTGAGGGATCAAGTTCCATTTTAACAATACAGAAATATCTTAACTTCCCTCCTGCCACTACATCCTTTCATTCAAGACCAGAAGATTTTCCACTGTTGCCATTTGTGTATCCTGAGAGTCTACACCATTTTTACTGGTGGTAAGTTGTCCTTTGGTTTGAACAGCTCTTTCTCTCCTGTGCATTACACGGCATGTTTACAGCTAAACATGCTTTCTCAGAGACTTCATTTTGCTGCTTAAGGCAAGCCAAGCACTCTTTCATTGATACTTTCACCAAAATCGGTGCAGGAGGAGTCAGGTTTCCCAAACATTGAGAGCTGAATATACTTTTCTAAAGAGTCCTCCACCTGCGCCACATACGATAGCATAAGTATTCCTCCAAGGTGCCTAGAAGTGACTCCACTGATAAACAGTACATTCAGCAGAATGTATTGATGGAAGTGATCTGCACAACTTAAAAAGTGAGACTTGACAAGCTCTTCTGACTCCATGGCATTGTGTACATAGTCATGTCTCCCAGAGGGCTTTAACCACCAGATTTTCAATCAGCAGGGCTGATCGTGGGCAAGTTTTTCTGTGCTGCAGCATAACTGGAGCCCTAAAGCCCCTTCAGGCTACTGCTTTTCTCTCCCCTTCCACATATACATACGTGAATCCAGTGGAACTGAATCTTCCACATCTCCCCAAGTCCCTGGAAGATAGAGAGCCCATGCAAAGGATCCTCAAAGGTGAGCACACTGTCTGAGTGCTGGACATGCTGCTTGTCTTAGCCCACAGGGTATCTCAGTGCTGGGAAAAATAATTTCTAATGTCTGAAAAACAATACCATACTATCAATAAAAAGCCTGAAGAAATTGTGTAAAAAGTCTTGGTGCTTAGCCAGAGGAATTACATTGCACCAAGTGGCTCATTCACTGAAACAGACACCAGGCAACACAGCTTCAGCTCCCTGTTCCTTCTAAGTGTCAACAAGTCCAAACTGTGTTCAGTTCCCGTCCATAAAATGGAAGTGACAACAGAGACAACCTTCCTGCAAGAACAGGAGTACAGAAGCATTGGTCTCCTTTGATATTCCAGATAGGAGGAGGAAGTGGGAAGAACCTTTGATAAATGGGTTAACAAAATCATCCCCCATCCCTGCTCTTTGGAGTCATGAGGAGTCAGTCTGTGCCTGTGTTATACACAAGGCCTGAACCAAGATATTCCGAGAAATTCAAAACAGCAGAGCCCTGGTTTCTTTCAAGGAACAAATTACCTTTGTTACCTCTGGTATACAACTGAAAAAAACACTTAGTTTTGGATTCATGCTTCAGTTTCACTGGTGCCACAAGGGTGACACACTCCTAAACCCCATGGCTATTAGCTGGTGTTAGTCATATCCATTTTTAGACATGGCCAAGACTAAGGAATTGATTTATTTGCAAAACACTAAGTTTAGTCTTTGCCGGCAAAAGTATCAGAGCCTCTATTTACACTCAAGGTAGGTAGTATCTAGCTCTCTTCCCACTGTTGAAAAATCCAAAACACCGGGAAGGTTGAAAATTCAGCCTTCAAGATTTAAAGCACACCAGGTCCACTTGACCATATAATTTTTAGTTTGATCTCCGGTTCCACTTTAAATTTATTAGCTTCATTTGTTTTTTAAAATGGTTTCAGGAAGGAATGGAGTGCGAAGTGCTGTTAATAGCACTAACTTGTTGGTGTGTTGCTGTTCATATCAATGTAGGGATGATCTGTCATCTGTTAACCCAACAGCAGATGTTGTTCCAGCTTAGTTTACCTGTAGCAGAGGTGTAATGCATGTCTCATCCTATGGTTCTTGCTGCTTGAAACTAGTGAGCCATCAAATAATTGCAACCATTACCTCCTCTCTTGCTCGCCTCGTTGGCTGCTAGAAATATTTTGTCACATGTCCAAGAATAAAACTAAGTAACATGGTGTGCTGGCATAAGGCCACCCAGATGGTTTCAAACACAAATCAAGGCTCAATGGAAGTAAAAAAGACAGAAAAAATTGTGCGTGACCCCAATGTCCAGCAAACGTGTCCCGGAGAATGTTTTTTTGCCACTTAGTACGGAGATCACCACTTGCACCCACACACAAACAGAAGCATATTTCTAAGGACAAGAAAATGACTGGGTGTGAGGAAAGCCAGGTTATACACATCTGCCTGTTTCAGAAAAAATCAGTGATTCAGCATTTCCATTAGCCCTCTGACAACCGCAAACAGATTTGGTATCACAGCTTTTCTTCAGAGCCCACTAATGGTGCTGTACTAACTAGAGAAAGCTAGAAAGTTGTGCCTAGGTTATGTCTCACGCCAGACTGAAGGACTGCAGTGTGGCTGGTCCAGAAGAGATGAGGGCAAACACAGAAGGGGCTCGCCTACATTGGGAAGAAACCCTGACTGCTGCAAAATTAAACAAACAGTGCCCTCGAGTGTTGGAAATAAAAATCACAGCTCGGCTGAGTATGTTCCGCCTCTTCCTGCTCCTTGCTCCAAACAAAATAATACTAAAAAAAAAAAAAAAAAAGGCAAAAGATGTAATGGAGAGGAAAATCAAAAGGTCAAGGGAGGACTGTTGGCCATAACCTGGTACCACCGTGACCTCTTTTCAGGAGTCTATGCTCTTTTAACATTATGTGTACATAGAAACAAAAATTCACAGACTTGACTTCCTGCCCAAATTTGAACCAAAACCCGAATTTGTCTTCCTTAGCCCAGTAAGATGTCCCACGGATGTCTCTGGCTGATAAATCACATATTACGAGCAAGGTGGGTCATCCCTCACCTTGGGACCACCCTGATCAGACCTTTACAAACATTGTTAAAAATCTTCCTTTGTTGTAATGTTGGCTTGCAATGGCAGTGTGGAATAGCAAAGCTAAAGAGAACTGCATTGTACAAACCAAGAACAGTATAGGAAATTCATTGTCATGGTCATATTGTCAAGAAATTTTTTTTTTAATTGAGGATTTAAAAAATAAATTTTTAATTGAGGATAAAAAAAAGATTTTTTTTAAAATGCAGGATTAAAAAAACCTTTGCTTTTCATGCGGGATAACAACAACAACAACAAAAGGATCATCAGAGGCCTTGTAAAGGACTGTGTAACCTTTTCTTACAGGTGCCTTAAACATGCTACCTGCATGCCCTGGTGAGCTTGGGCATAGACTGGGAGATCTCAGGTGAGTAACAAATTGCAAGAAGGAAGAAATTGTTGTAAATCATACAAGTTTCTATATACTCTTTGTTTTTAAACTAAATCTTAACTACACTGTACAGTTCTAATGCATTTGTGTATTTGTGCAGTGGGAATTTAGTTGGTTGTCTCCAATCTCACGGAGATGGACATACGGCAGCTCAGGCTAAGAGTGAGCTAATTACTTTTGTGTGAGAGTCATCTTGGCAGCGAATAGGCTAGGTTGTTCTTGATTTTTAATTTTTTCTCTTAAAACTTTGCTGTAGTGTACAAGCATGTGCACGTGCACTTGTACCCTCTTTCACATGTTTCCGATAGAATTTTCTTTCGAGAGCTTCACTAGCTAAAAAGCATTAGTGTTGCCTTTGAACCATGAATTTTCACATTTACGGAAGCATATCTAAAAAAATCTTGAGCTGGACTTGACACATAAAGCATTCAAAGCAGATCTGGAAGGCAAAGATGATTCACACACCATCTTCCATGAGCTAGAGTCCTGGGTCAGCCTGAGATGGGCCGAGAGTTTAAAGCTTGGAGTCTTGTTCCAACACTACCAGCATTAATTAATCTTCCTCCAGGGTAGCTGTTCACCTGTTTGAAAAAGAATCAGAAATCAATTGCAAGATTTTCTTAACTCCCTACTCTATCCACTGAGAGCAAATGAAGTAGCAGACATCAAGAAGCCATAGACTTCCTCCCCTGAGAAGGAACTTCCTCCTTCTCTTTGCTTTTACCTGGAAATGAAACACTGTGACAGACACTCAAAGAAGCAGTTGGTCATGTGCCAGAGGCAGCCTTAGTTCATGGATCATGTGTTACAAAATCAGGGTCTCAGATCAGGCCACAGAAGACGGTGTGGAGAGCCAAGAACAAGGAATACGAGGAAAGAAGAGAAAGGCAGTCTGAACAAAACTTCAAGTGGCAGCATTATTAAGCAAAAATCCATGCACGCAGGGGAAAAAGACCAAAACTCCAACTCAGCATGAAGGATCCCAAAACATTAATGAACTAGTGTAAACATGAGACTGTATTATCCTTCACTCTTTCTGCAGCTACTAGCAGGGTCTGGGGGCTGTATTATCCTTGATGGTTTCGAACACTGAGCTCTCAAAGGCTGGATGCCATCCATTTTGTTTCATATCAGAAGAATACGGTATCATTATATTTTCCAACTTGTGTGATGGTTTAGCCTATATTCCTGCAGAAAATAAGCTGAACTGTTTCACCTAGACAGATGTTCTCTCAATTAATATTTAACATGATTCACTTGAGTGTATTTTAAGAAGTAAAATCTGCTCTTTCAAAATTATTTTCTGTTTTTACAGGAGCTATGGCTTCTCGCTTAACCAGTGTCTTCACAGAAAAAAAGAAAAGGGGTAATTTGTCTCTGTGCTAATCACTAAAAAGATTTTTTTTTCTGTTATCATGCTGCAACACAAAGACAACTTCACAACAGCCTGTTTCAGTTACTTTAGATTACCAGCTTTTCTGTAGTCTCTATTCTGTCACATTAATGTTCACTGGATGAGGCATAGTATCTCACAATCAATTAAAAGTATCATTCACAGAGGAAAACCTATCATCTGGGGATGAAATGGCAGGTCAGACAGGCAATTGTAGCACTCTGTTCTCTTTAGTGCTTTTAAGATTCTGTCTTCTCTGAACAGCTTTTAGAACACAGCTATCAACATCCCATTTTTCTTTCCATTAAAGAATGAGATTTTAGAAAGAGATCAGTATGGGACTAATTCTCCTCCTACTGATCCCAAGGGTAAAATACTCAGTGATTTCAGAGGCAGAAGGATAAAGCAATTGCCTATACTGTTGAAATCCTACTTGCTGATATTCTTTCAAGGGAAAAATACTGTAAACTCCAAGGATAAGAGGTCTCTATTGATTGGTAGTGAAATGACAGCAATGCAAAAATCTCCAGGCTGCTGCCCCAAGGATACAGACCAAGCCAGGCCTGGAACATCCATGCACTGGAGCAAAGCATCTGCTATGTTCTGTTCCAGTTGTCTATGGCTGGCTGTAGTCCATTCTGCTGACAGCTTCCCAAAAGTGCAGGTCAGATTTTCCCAAGGCCTAACAAATTTAGAAGCGCGAATTCCCTAGGAATCTGTTAGGTGAGCCCCCCCCACCTTACCCCATGAAAAACGCATCTGCAGCAAATTTACAGGGCTAAGCTAACTAACTTTTCAAGGTGCCAGTCATATCAAATAACAAAGAAAAATCTTTAAAAGTAAAGAGGTAGAAATAATAATAATGGACTGTGTGCATTTCTGGAGTCATAACCGACTCTGCTTTTCTGACAGAAACACAGACCTCACCCACAACTTTGCTGATGCAGAGCCGTTTGCTCAGCTGCCTAGGTAATACCATAAATTACATAAAAATGCTGCACTTTCTCTGCTGGACCAGGCGGACAACTGTGGAGATAACCTCATGAATAAATACAGGCATGTAAGTGGAGCCCATCGTGGGAGGAAGGAGGAGCTGAGATCACTAAACAGGTGAGAGGCAGCTGAAAATTGCACTAAAGCACATCAATAAATATGTGCATAACAATTGCAGAGACCCTTGCCACAGGACATGTAGAAGGGGAGGCCATGGTGTCAGCTATAGAGCTGGTAACATGAGGAGGGAACATGCAATCATTGGAAAAAAGAGGCTAGGTCTCCTAGCACAGCTGAGGAATTGTGCAGGGAGGAAAAGAGAATGCTGCTGTGCAAGACAGGAGACTATGGGAGGTAGCTTAGCTGTAGTGACCTCACACACTGTAGCAGAAGACACTGTTTGTGGAAGTGTCTTTAAGGAAGAGGTATCTCCTTACCAGAGGAAGAGCAGAGTGCAGGTAAATTCAGACCATAGTCAGTTCAGACTAACACAGTGTCTCCCAGAGCGGTCAGCACTGACACTTCACAGAAAAGTCAGTGCAGAGGAATAAAGAAGTAATCTACCCCATGGGCAAATTTTTGCCTCACATCTGGAGCACCAAGGGCTAGGCCTAAGCTGCCCTAGATGCACCTCTACTGACACAGAATACTTACGACAGATGTTAGCCAACATTAACATAGAGGTTTTAACCTGCAATAGGCTCTAGGACTCTGAGGATCCTTAAAAGCACATGAAGGATCAGAAAAACAAAAGTTCAGCTTTGTGACATAACACAAACTGCAGGAAACCCTATATCTTATATTCATATGCCCAAAATACATAGAAGTGTTAACACCTATTTTAAGAGAAGCCCTGGCTGGAACTGGGGAGTCTCACAGCACTTCGTAGTCCTGAAAATCTCTGCTATTCAAAATGCTTCCTCATTGTGGTGGTACAATTCCCCCCACCCCACTCATGGGCTGCTTGATACAGGGTACAACTCCTCTCTCTGGGTCACACAATAACACATTGGAGAAGTCAAATGTGGATTGTGAAAGGTAAAGTACCAGAGCATTAAGGCCCACCCCTTAACCTGTCTCCCCTCTTCTCTGGGGATAATAACGACAGTTACCTTCTGCAGTAGCATGGAGGTGGTCCCCTGGGGCACCTGTCTTCTCTCCTTATCATCTTGGTCGCTCTTACAACCTGGTGCACTTGTACTTGGTTGTGGCCCAAAGAGGGGATTCTAGGACAGCAAGTTCTGGGCATGTGCAAGTGGAAGAATACTAGAACCTTTAAATCTAGCAAGTTCTGGACATGCACAAACCAAAACATTTAATTACTTGAGTGAGGTCACAATGGAAAAATACTTGACAAAAGTAAATTTTCTTGGACCCTATAAACAGCAATCAAAAAATGACACTCCTTTGAGCTCTCCTGGATCACAGTGGGTTGCAGGATCTTCTGCCAGTTAGGTTGACATAAGGCCTGGGCTCCACCTCCTCAAGAAACAACCACCATTTGTTGAGTAGTGGTGATGGTTGAGTAGCTGATGCATTGTTAATATTGACTCTAAACTCAAAGAGAGAAATTTTTACTATAGGCTAGCCTCCTTCTTTCATCTCTCTACCTATTTAGATGTTTTGCTTTGTGCATTTAAGAACAGGCTCTGGATCCAACTATTTCTGTTTGTTTGTATTTGTGTCTGAATATTTTGTGTTTATTCATATATGTTTTGACTTACAGTACCTTGTAGTAAGTTAGTGCGAATCTTGTAATTCTCAAATCTGTAATCAAGTTTCTGTTTACTTTGCTAAATTACTTGGTTGATCATTAAGTGCTGCTAAAATCCAACCCTTCGATTTACCTTATACTAGCAATAAAATTTTAAATAAAAAGCGGTCAAATTGTATCAATTATAGTGAAAGTCACTGTTGATAAGGCAACAACAACTTCTTCCCTTCCCTTGGTTGTCTTTCAGCTTTACACCATCCTCCCTGCCTTTACAAACTTGGACATTCAAAGCCACCACCTTTGATGGTTTGACAGTTGGTATCAGAGTTCTGCCTGCAATGCTGTTGTGCTGACCACCTTATTTTCTAAAGACACATCCACCTCTTTTCAAAACAAATTCCTTTTAAGACCTCCCACCCCATCCCCCTCCCCCC
>NW_010413542.1:0-15241 GCF_000710305.1 Buceros rhinoceros silvestris
TTATTTTATTAAATTATATTTAATATTTATGTTTAATATTGTAATTATGATAAACACCATTAATAAACATTGTGTATATTTAAACAGCATATTGTGTCCCAGAGTGTTCTACATGGAGTAACCTCCAAGCCCTATCTCACTCTGCCTAGTCTTCAACACATAGGCTCTAGTGAAATTACACAAGTGCCAACATTGCTTTGTTTTCAGTGCTGATTAATATATTAGATAATGTTTTCTCTTCTTAAGTCAATACTCAATTTTTAAAAGTTATGATAATGGGAAACTACGTAATGTTGGTTTACTTCTTGCAACTCTAATTACCACTGCTAATTGTAGCATATTGTTTTACTCTATAATTTGCCATGAGATAGGAATTGGATTCCATTTATAGTATTTTCTTCTTGCTTTAGAAGAGCACTTCTTCTGTGGTAGGCTGTTACAGCCATTATAGCATTAACAGCAAATGCAGTGTAAATTCATTCTTAAAGCTACTTTCCTTCATACTGAATGCAGATAGAGAGCACTGAAGACACTGGAGCCATCAGGTGTACCTGGAATTTGCCAAAGAGCAGAGTGCTCTGATTCTATTCGTATTTCATGTTTATTAATAAACCTGAGAACTGCAATAGCTTGTCATGGATTTCAGTACTATGTGGAGGTGTCCTGGTTTGAGTTAGAACTAATTCTGCTCAGTGATTTTACTTTTCAGCTCAGTCTCTGCTGAGTGACTGCACTTTCTGAAGTTCACAGCATATTTTCACAGACAGCGTCTGCTTCGAGAGGTGATAACGCTTGATGTGTACAGACACTACCAGGGGTTGGTCTGCAGAAAGGCTCTGGCTTATACTTGCTCCTGTGCAGACCGAGGTCACTGCTAAACCCTGTGTGCCACGATGGGGGTGCAGTAAGTGAGAGGCTGCACCTGCAGGGAGGAGCAGACAGGACAGGTGACCCTGAACTGACCAACCAGGTGTTCCATCCCATAGACATCATATTCGATATAAAGCTGAGGGATCACAAGCTCTCTTCTTCAACAGCTGGCATCTGAGGAAGACTCTGTCTGTTCTTCTGCCTTTGATCCCAGTCCATACATTTCCGAATCCAGCTCCTGAATCCAGTTCCCATCTGCCACTGAGACCAGTCTGGGACTTTCCTAGCACCTGTCGTAGCATCAGTGGTGACGGTGTCATGATTGCCATCAGAGGGGTTGAATTTGTTATTGGCTTTGTATATATTTGCATATTTTAATTTTATTGTATTGTTCTCATTAAAACAGATTTAGGGTTTTTTTCCAGTCCATAACTCTCTCTCCCTTGTTCCTTTTCTCTTCCCCTTTGGGAAGGGAGAGAAGTCAACAGAGAGCATCTGTCATTTGACTTGTGGCTGGCCCAGCCCTAACCCTTCCAGGAGGGAACACTGTAACACGTACGTGAGAGGGCAAAATTTAAAAACTACTGGTTGAATTAGACTCACCTCAGAGATGACTGAGGTGACAGTATTTGTTACCTAAAGGACAAATTATTATTCCAGTTAAAAATCCTTGGAATTAAGAAGGTATTCCTGAAGATTGTGGATGAGTAATTGATGTACTTGATGTTAGGTGGAGAAAATCGTTGAAAGATTTACAGTTTTGGAACAAATTGAATGGCTAATGAAATGGCTAATGGCCACCTAACATTTGATGTTCGAAGGCATGTATGAGCTTTTTGCTCAGATATATTTTTACTGAAAGTGTATATCTGAAATTACAGTCTATTATTAACTTTGTTGTGGAAGTGCTTATGAAAGTGTATTAATCTAATAGTAAATGTTGATGTATGGTAATTCTTTCAGCATCACTTATTGCTATTACCTCAAAGAATACTCTGCATTTTTCTTGGCCTCTCTGGGCATTTGTGTAGCAATCTAAGCTCCAATCAGATCCTAAGTTTAAATCTTCATCTGCCTTTTTCACCATGATGGAATCCGCCTTGTGTTGGTGCAGGAACAACTACCAAACTATCCATACACGGTTTGGGGTATAATCATATATACCCATATATGGTTTGGGGTTGTTTAGTCTCAAAAAGAAAAATCCTGAGTTCAGAACTAAGACATGAATTAGACAATTATTTAAGAAAAGTCGTCAATGATTAAAAGATTTAATTGAAAAAAAGGTTGTTAGATTTTGAACATCAAGAAAAGAAAACTTTCTCATGCTGTGGACAGACTCAGTGCAAGAAATTGTGTAGGACAGTTGGAAGCTTGCAAGCTGTACATCTGCAAGAAACCTTTTAGGCATCACTGATCTTGACTGGTGCAGGAAAATGGTGCAAATCATCTTCCAAACTTCCCTACAGACACACCTTGTCGTGACTTCCATGATTTCTACCTACCTTTTAAGTAGCTTTGGTTGTTTTGTTTTTTAGCTTTGGTTGTTTACTAACTTCTGTTATATTAAACTTACCAGAACTTGAATGTAGTTTTTCCATTCCACTCCTTAGAGAGAGTGATTCCACTAGCCTTTAACAAGTTGTACTGAAAAATGCCAAAGTTTTGGATAGCAACCTCTATTATTTTCTTTACTTCTACAAGGAGAAAACAGAAACATTTATTTTTAAATTGTTTATAGCATTAGGTAGGTTTCACATCTGTGACGAAGTTGGGAGTTGTTAAGCAATGCCAATAATTATAAAGTAGCATCAGCGCCTTTTTTTTTCCTCCAGTGGGTTCAACACTTGGAGAACAGAATATTTAAGGAACGTTTGTACTGTCCTTTAAAAAAAAAAAAGAAACCCGAGTTTAAAATGTATTCCTTGTTCTCTTTCCTGAGCATCAGGCTGTTTATTAAACCAAGTTCAGTTTCACTTTTCTTGTCCTGACACACTTTTTCTTGGGGGAGGGCTGTGGATCTGGGAAGCTTCCCCAGATGAGGTGGTTCTTCATACAGGGACCTGTAGAGATCCTTGCCTGTGTTTGCTCAAGGTGCTAAAAGCTCACATGGGTTCCAAGGAAGACTGGGCAAGTTTTTGGAGGAGACAAGTGCTAAAGGTGGTTACATGCTTTAAAAGACATATCGGACTCAGGAAGCCCCTGAACTGGCTGGAGCTTGGGAGGTAGTTAAGAAGTACCAGATACACATGTGCTGTTCTTCTGACTTGTATCATGGGCTCTTATGGTCATTGCTGAAAGCAATTATAAAAATGCATCTTTTGCAAACATCTCATGAGGGAGGTAAAACATTAGTCCCAATCCTATCACAAATGGACCTTTTATTCCCACTCAGTATTTTTGGTTCTTTAGAGGTAGATTTTTTTTTAAAAAAAGGCTATTTTAGTTTAGGCAAGAGTATTTGCAGTTAAATTGGTATTGAATTATGTTCTTTAAAGCTTAGATGTAGTTTGTTGTTTCTCTTCAGTGTGCTGAGATTGTTGTTTGTACAGCAGGTTGTTAACAATTAGACTGGGAACATTCGGAAAAAAAATAGATATTGTGGAGCAGGTATCAATTTAGCAGCATTAACTCACCCTTATAAATCTGGATTTAATGAGCTCTCACCCTTGAGATTTAACTTTATAGTGGTTCTATTCTCAGATTATCCTTTGTTATATTGTTTAATCTTGTGCATAACTTCTAAATATGTAACATTAAAAAAAAGTAACTTCAAATCCATGTTACAAATTGAAGACTGGAGCTTCATCAGAATATTATCACCACTTTTCCTGTCGTGTTCTATCCTGCTGCTACTCCAGCATTGCAAAGCTCCAGTTGACTGAATAAACAGTCTTTCATGTAATTGATAATTAATCACTGATACGGAAGGAAAGGGAATAAATTTTTAGTCCAAGAAAGTACAAAAAAAAAGTAGTTCTAATACTACCTTTAAACTCTCAGTTCTATTTTGTGTGTGTGTGTGGTCCAAAACACAACGTGAAACTAATATGTCAAGTGTGGTGCTCCTATGACTCTAACGTCAGAACAAAAATGAATGGTAAGGCACACCCTTTAAGCCTTTTATCAGTTATTATCTCCAGCTCTGGTAAATATTTCATAGAACACTTCAGTTTTCCCTCTTACTCCCTAGTCTTCTTTGTGGAGTAATTTGTGTTCTGGTTAGCTGCTGAAATTATTGCACACTCTCTCTGTTTTTCTCTCTCTCTCTTGCTCAGTCTCATGGTCTCTCAGCGTCTCTCTCAGTCTCTCCTTGCCAGGATGTGTTCTCTCCAGTGGCCTAAAAGGACATTCCAGAGGTATTCTGAGGTGCTGTGGTGGCAAGATGTCACTCCCTATTTGTCAGAGGAGAGGCAAGGGGGAATTGGCCATTGGCAATTCCTTGCAGCTTCTGTTTGAAGGAAAGCAGGCAAGTAAAGATGGTGCAAGAAGGAGATGAAAAAGGATTCAGAGAGCTTACATTTAGTTCACAGGTAAAGTGCTAGAGATCACACTCAGAAATGTGCAATAACTCTTTATTTGATTTGTATGGAGTTTATGCATTGCAGCTGGTTTTATGGATGTGTCTGCATTGCAGGTCCAGTGATGGTGATCAGGGTCAGATACAGCCCAGTGATCACTCATCACAACTGTAGTACCAGGGCAGGTTTAGGATCAAGCTCTGGATCAAGAATGTGTGTGCCTAGGCACAGACAAGGCACAGAAGCAAGGACCAAGAGGGTGGCCTGAAGCCGCTCCTGAGTGAAGCTAGGGCAGTTCTCTCCCTGCAAGTCTTTCAAGGCTCTTTCTTGAACAGCTCTTCCTTGAGAGTGGTGTGAATTAAGATGGGTGCCACATCAGAGAGCTGTCCTTGACTGCAGACAGCGGAACTCTTGCGAGGCAGGGAGTGTAATCTTCACGCCCTGACAGTAAGCAAAAATACCTCCTGAGGAGGAAGGGGCAGCAGAAACAACACGGGACGGACTGACTGCAAACACCATTTTCTGCCCCACTGCACTGTTGGTGGAAGGGAAAAGAGAATGGGGAGCAGAGCTGAGCCCAGGAAGAAGGGAGGGATAGGGGGGAACATGTTTTTAAAATCCAGTTGTATTTATTATTGTACTACTCTGATTCAATTTGTAAATTGATAGTCATTTTGTGGTTTAAATTATTTTTTTTTCCCCAAGTTGAGTCTGTCCTTTGCCTGTGACCATAATTGGTGGCTGTGCCCTCCCTGTCCTTTGTCTTGATGCTCAACCCTTTTGGTGTATTTTCTCCTCCCCATCTCACCAGAGAGAGGTAGGAGTGCATGGTGGCTTTGTTGCTGGCTGGGTGAGTTTGAACCATGGCAATTAACGACCCTTTTTAATTTTTAGAATCTTTTAATTTCTTCTGTTCCTTGGTTTATTTTAGGTATTTCTCCTATAATGGATGTTGAAAGAAAACTCCTATCTATTTAGCCTTCCTAAGGATAATCCTTTCACTCAGAATTTAGGCCACTAGTTTTGCGTACAGTATAAAACACAGTATGGACAAGTTATTTCTGTGAAATGCCCTCACTTCTTACTGGATATATTTAGGTTCCATTAATGAGAATGTTAAGAATAAATGTAGTTTGAGATTTCAGGTAGATGCAGAGACAACTTATAACCCTGTATTTACAGTGCAGGTATTAATCCAGTACATTTATAAGTACATACAAAGATATTCTGAGGCTGTGTTATGCAATTGCCAGCGTGTTTTGAAATACAATTTTCATTTAGTATGAACATCCAGTACAAGGATGCTTTTTAATGTCTGGTTTTGTTCCTCCCTCAGCAGTTCTTCAAAGTATGTACTGCTTATGGGAATTTTCATCACCCCTTTCATTCCCACTGCCAGTTCACTTTCTCTGTCATAACAGTTTTGTACCATTAATTCTTAACTTAAAATCAATTATTTATCTTCTAATGCATGATTTCTTTGACTTTCCATCTTCTGTTCCTTATTGCATTCCTTTATACTTCCAGACTCTCTGTTTTACAACTATTTTCTTGCTGCTCCTTCATGATCTCTTCACCTTTCTCCATGTCCACAGGAATATGGAGGAAGGTGGTAAGAGGAAGGGACTGCATTCTTGAAATGTTCTCTGTCCTTTGTTAAATCACATCTTGAGGTTCCTGGTGTGATGGTTACAAATGATTAGTCACAGAATTGCATAATTTTTTGACATATCAGGCATTATACTTTCACTTGTAGAAAAAAACACACTTTAAAAATGTTATTGATTATGTCATATATGAAATCAGTTTACAATCGAGTAGTGACGACACTTTGTGGGTTGTCTGTATTTTTATTGCATCCAGTTCCTCATTATTCAATACACTCCTTGACATCTTATGCTTCAAATAATAGCAGTCAGATAATATAATTTAATACAATTATAAAATAATGATTTTATAGTAATTTATTCATTAATTGGTTTAAAGATAGTGTTTAACACACAGCTTCTGAGAATGAGGGCCCTCGCATGACAAGTAGCTTCACATTATGACAGGTGAAATCTTAGTTACAAATATAACTTCTGTGTGATCTTTTGACACTTACTGCTGAGTAGCAGTCAACATGACAGAAATTCACCCATAAGTATTTCCCAATATGGGAAAACCTTTAAAGAAAATTAGGAATTATTACAAGGATAAAAGTCTCCTCAGTGTTACTGGAAGGGTGGGCTCTGCGACTCACCATTAGCATTGATTTCCTGTAATAAGACTGCGGGGGTTTTGTCCCTTGTAACTTTGCCAAATGCTAAACTTTTGGGTTGATGTCTTCCGTGTCATGTGCCTACTCCAATGTCTAACTGTTTTTTAAACGTTTAACACCACATGGCTCATATAGGTATGAAAGCATGGTTTGGTTGCAAAAATCTTGTGTTGTAATAGTAAGGAAAAAAATTATGAAGCTCTGTTTATTATTTCATATTTTATATGCAATATATATATTATTTTTACTATTTCCTACTGTTACATGCAGTATAATTCTGGTATCTAAGTTTTTGTAGTGAGAATTTCACTTGACAGGGAAATGGTTTCTCTGAGGAAGTGCCTTTTGACTTTTATGAAATGTACTCAGACGTGTCTAGGCCAAAAACTTTTGAAAAATCCTATGTGCTTTGCCTAGAAGCTAAAAATTTAGAGGTACTCTATTATTAGGAAGGAGTAACTGCTCTTAGTTCTCTTGCAGCTCTCACTGCAGGCAAGAAAATGCTCTGTTACCACAGAGAAGCCAGATAGGAGTGCAGCTGGAAAGAGGAGAGAAGTCCGGTTTTCCTCTGCTAATAACCAAGGCAGCAGAAAATCATACACCTCAAATGACTTTCAGTTAGAGAGAAAGGAGTAGGCTGTGGCTTTGGAAGCCCCAGGGGACAAAAGCTGGGTCAGAGGGGGGAATAAAAGCTAGAGGAGGAAAAAGGTAATGGAGAATAGAAAAATGGAGAAAAAGCAGAGCTAGCTGGACAGAGGAGTGGAAATTAGTGAGTTTAATAGAGGGAGAGGGGATCTCCCATTTGTGATTTGGATGCTCTCTTTAGCATCTTTAAAGTAAATTTGTATATATAGGGCCGTCATTTTCAGTTTTCTGGTCTCTCCCAGACAGCCAGGCAGTTGTATATGTGGATCTGCTTTGTTTGCCAGAATTAGACTTTGCTTCTCCAAGAACATAATAAATCTTGCATAAGATCTCATTGACACTGTAATCTATGAATTCTAGGAACTTAGGGAGAAATTGCTCCTGGGATATACATCCATCAGATCAGATGCAGCAAACTTAAACAATACTTCGAAAGCATGAAAAATTTGAGAATGTGAAAATGTATACATTTATATTGAAGTATTTAAATAGTAATATGGTACTCCAAATTAGAGCTTTGTGTTGCTATATGATTTAAAGGTTTTCTGAGTATTTAGAGCCTTATTATTCTCTCAGTCTAACATACTTAGAATAAGGCCCATGTAGAATAACACTGGGAAATGTCCCTTTCTGGAAATGGAAGCTGTCAATCTGCTTGCAAAGTGCAATGTTATGTTTATGTTATGTTCATGCACATCTCATGTGCATCTCACCTGTAGGCAGTGGTGAGTGGCTGGATAGTTAACGGTGAGATTACGGTTCAAATATACTTAATAGTCCAGCCGAGATGGGCACTTTGGGAAGGAAGGGAAAATTCATGAGTTCCCTGCTGTTTCTCTGAGTGGCTTAGAGTACATCACGCTGACCAAACTGGCGTGTCTGAGCTCGCTGCACAGTAGTCAGCCCATTTTTATTCTGCAAGTACAAGTCCATTTTGTTAGGCAGCAAAATGTCTCATTGTGTTGTTTTCTTCTCTCTTTAGTCTGACCCTAGTAAAAATTAAGCCTTCATATGTTGTGTTTGCAGTACCTTTTCTTAGGGCAGATTGCCTACTAAAATGCTCAGATGAAGCAAGGAACTTCACCTTTTGCTTTTACCCAAGTATAATTAGGCTGGCATTTGTGAGGCAGAAGAAAAATAAATACATGTTCTTGCTTGAAACAGAACGTTCTACCTTCCATTCAGCCTCCAACACAGCTCTCAGGGGATTCTAATGTTTGTCTCAAATGTTTAATATCAACATCCATTTCCTTAATCAGCCAGAGGCGTTGTCAGTATTAAGCCAGGAAAACAAGTAGCTGGTACCTGGGAAGTAGCAGAGCAGAACACTGTGTGTGTTTTTAATTGAACAGGAGCTGAACAGAATCTTTCACTTGGATGAATATTGCTCGACATCTGAAATCATTTGAAGGTAGTCTTAAAATCCACTACCTTGTATTCTTGCCTGCATCTTTAGTATGTGTGAGGGAAGGTGAAGATGGCTACAAAATCTCTGTTGTTGAGACATGAATCTTCATTGTGAATACTATATGATATGGGAGTTCCACTTATACAAGGATTGTCACTCATCTTTATCAGGAAAGAACGTAAAACTACATGGAAAATATATGCTCTTCACAGAAAGCTTTTAACAGTTGGTTCCCTTCTGAGCCCAAGGCAAGATAGTAAGTTGACGGAAAAACCCTATTTTAATGTCAGTTGCCACTCAACAACTTCAATAGACATGAAAGCTGCTGAAAACTACCTTTTACTAGATTCTGTAACTGGTTAGCCTTGAGTTGTTCCAGAGCTCCCATTTCAAAAACTTCTATTTTTTCTAGAAATCTGCAAATAAATCATAAATGAATATGATTGACTAGATGACAAAACAGGTAACCAACCACTTACAATAGACACTTAGAATTGCATTGATCTCATCAGTTTCTTAGGCTTCAAATGAGAAATCCTGTTTCTGATGGGTGCATAGGATTGCCTAATAGCATATAAATAAATAAAAATCTATATATAAAATGACAAGGTATCAGAAGCATTACTTCTGGTTACCTAAGCACCCCACGGGCAGCTGTGCTGTATCTTTTCATATTTACTGTGCTTGTATGTTGTTCAAGTTCTCAGGCTAACATGGAAGATAGAATCATGTACTAGACTAGCTTAAGTCTCACACACATTTGATGTCCCAGCCATTAGCCTAGTGAGATGCTACAGTCTATATTGCTGGGCTAACCACTTCACTGGAGGATATGCATGAGAACTGGAGCTGGAAAAGTTCCTAAAACTCTCTTTATAGACACAATTTTAGAGATCTGTTTTCATAAAAATAAAAATCTTACCAAAGAAGGGATCTTCAACCATTCTTTACACATTTTTTCAATTCATATAACCTTGGAGTGAAGATAAATTTTCTCACCTTAAAATCCATCTCAGAGTTTAATTAAGGCATGCAAACACAAATTAAGCCTCTTGATACATTGGGCAATGGTATTGCCACAACAGAGGCAAACTGACCATAGTGTCAGGCCTTGAGTATGCTGCTAGATTTTAACCATCTTGACCAGATTCACCTAGGACATCCACCTACACATCCTCTAGGAGCTCCATTTATCTCCCGGGGATCTTATCTGAGCTATGTTAGAGCTGACCCAACTTGCTGAACAATTTTCCTGAATGAACCACAGACTGTAGGTTCTTTTGTCTTCAGTCTGCTTTTTGGACGTCTCCTGCTGTTTGTGATTGAACTCTCTGAAGAGACACTGGATCTCCCCTTGTCTAGTCCTGTTCAGATACTGTGGGACTGTGACCTTGTTTATGAGGGCACTGTCGGTGCTAGGGTGGGCTTTGGCTCCTGGCTTGTCCTCCCTCTTGAAGCAGCCATGCTCTTGCTGCTCTTTGGCACACAGCTCAAAATGTCAGTAGTCTAGATGTTGCTGCAGGCGCAGGTGGATTTTCAGATGACGGAACATGATTAGAACATGAAGGGCGCTAAACGCTATCCTTGTAATTACTCAGAGATTGATACTTGTTAGTCAGGCCAGATCCCTTATGCTAGTTAATGTATTACAACTCTGTCTCCTTTCAGCTTTACCGATATTTCTGTTAAAAAAAAAAAAGTGAAATAATTAACTGCATTTTATTAATTCTCACAACACATATAAATTATGCAGTCATCCTGTAAACAGTAAGCGTGTTTTAAAGAGGAGACAGAGAATGTCAGCATCCTTGAGAAGCTGAGGGAAGTTGAGCGTCTTTGTTCAGCCTTTCTTACTCTTTTATTTCATATTCACCAAAACAAAATTATACTCATATAAAAGGCAAACCACCCCAGACTGTTACTGATATAGATTCCTAGAATGTATTGTGGTACCACAGCAACCATATATGATGTAGAAAATCTTGCTGGCTTCTCTATATTGTATTTAAAAAAAAAATCTCTAAATCAGATTTTCATATCTTACCTGTATTCAAAATAAATCATAATAAAGTATCCACAAAAAAATAGTTGATGCCAAATAGAAAAGAAATCCATATATATGCTCTAGTCCTTCCTTCTCCCCTAAAGGAAAACAATTGTCAAGTGAGGGAGATTTGGTGCTGCAGTTTGACAGAAAGAAAAAGGATTGTGCAATATACAGTGAAAGGAATTCATGTCTTGCTACTTAAAAGCCTGAAATTTCCTTTTCATGGGAATGGAGGAACACGCAGTTAAAACTATAAGACCTCAAGCCAAAATCTAATCTGGCAAAAGTTATTGTGCTCATCTTTCATTCCTGTTTCTAGCTGTTTCAACACCGGTGGTCTGTGTAAGGTATTCATTGTATAAAAGCTTTCTTTAATAAACAGAAGTGTTCAGTAGAGTCTAAAGGAGGTATCTTCCCACACACTTAATATTGGTTGTGTTTTGCATTAGATATTTTGCCTAGTTCAATAATCGCTGTTATGGTTATTGATTTTAATTATTACTATCATTACCAATTTTGTTATATTATTGGTAATAGACATACATAAGAATCATGAGGTAAAATGCTGTTACCTGATACAAATTGGAATTTATTAAAATAAATGTTCATCTAATCCAGAGACATGTGAATGAAAACACAATAAAAACACGTCAGGGAATTTTTTTAATTCAAAGCAAAGGAAGCCAGCTGATTAATACCGTGATAAAGCCACAGGAATGAATGAATATATGATAGAATACCTGATAGAAATGAATCATTATGGTTACATATGAAAGAAGATACCCTACTCGCAGGAATACAGGAAATGAAAGAGTGAGAAAGCAAATAAGGTATTTCATATCATGTCAGTGAAACTCATTTAATGTAACTTAAAACTTTTTTAAAAAATTGTATAAAAGGAAAAATAAACGAGTTTATTTTTTTATTTAATAAGTATATCAAACAGGCTTTTTATATTTTCAAAGTGACAAATTTCTACAGGTTCTCCATCTCTATTGTTTCTTTGTGTTTGTGACGTGTTTGCAACACTCCTTTAACCTTTAGCACAGTTAGACATCAGATGGCACAGAGAAAAGCTTTTGTCTTGTAGGACATCTTGGATTTTTACCACACTCCATTCTTTTGTCAGTAATAGAGGAGTAAACTCTTGTCTCTGCAATTCTGCTAGGCTCTTTACTTACCACGTGAAGGCTAGTGTCTGTGTGAAGAGCTCTATTGCTAGGCAAGAAATCAAAGGACTGTTTATGTTCAGGGGGAGATGACTATATTTCAGATTAAAACTCAGAGGAAATACTTCTACAAAGAAAAATGCGTGAGCAAATTCTTGGGGACTCCTACAATGTGCAAAATTAATTACTCTTAAAGAATCCGTGAATCTTTCAGATGGTTTCATGTTTCCAAATGTCTTGTTAGACTTGTTTGAGACTCTGAGAAGCATTCTGACATGCGGTAGATGTAGTTTTCTTATTCCTTAACATGCATTATTCCTGCCATATGCTTCAAAAGTTTGTAAAGCTTTATTGCTACCAAGTTGACTTTGCTGCAGAAGTCGTGATATCTGGGTTAAAGGAAGAAGAGACAGCAGTTGTTACTTCAGGGCAATGCCCTTTAATTGCTATGTCAGAAATTCATCTTACTCTCTGCTTACTGAAAATCACCTGCAGTGTTTTCTCCCAAATAGCCTTTTGAGGTTTGAATGGCAGCAGCAGGTATTTCCTGGTATCATCAGCAAAAAATTTAAAATGTACATAAGTATTCCTGTTTTAATATTACTAAGAATATTTTCTTAAAAAAAAAGGCACTTTTAAATACTTTATTTCCTCTCTCTTTATTCAACAATGTTGTATTGTTTTTTCCTTATGTGGAATGAAACAAAAAAAATTAATTCCATGTTTCTACCACAGGCATATGATTGGAGACTTCTTGTAATGCCATATTGGTTACTGACAAGGTTCTTAGAGTTTCCAGGCAAAGCAAATTGAGTTATTCCAGGAGTATTGATTCTTGGAATATGGGAAATCAAAAGAAATTAATAAAATTTAAATAGATCTGCTCCCTTGGTCTACTACTGCTAGACTCAGCGATTTATCTAAAATCAGAATTAATGTAGTTCAGTTCTACTACTTGTATTTGAATCAGTGAAGCTTTTTGCATCTGGAGGAGTACATTTAAACTACAAATTACACCTAAGTCTACTTTCATAGTAATGATCAGCCTAGAAAAGAAGAAAAATAGCAGAGTGGAAACTAAAAGAATTTTGTATGAAAACTCAGGGTAAAATAATGACCTTCTGGTATTCAGAATACCTTATGAGTGAGTATGCCATGTCACCGCAAGGAGGACTGAATCCAGAAAGGAATTCAGTTAGGAATGATACTAAACTTTTTAGGAAGGATGACACTGCATTTAAACATTTGACATGGACAACCCTAGCTTAAAAATACTTGGCTTAGATACAGTTTACGTGCATGAGGCTCCCTGTGGCTGCAAAACCTTGCCAGGTAATTGCTAATACCTACTGAGCTCTAGGCTGCCAAGGCAACGATGGAAGCAGTACAGGAGTTAGCTAATATTAAACTAGCTTGGGTATGTCTACAAAGATTGTAGTTATGTTATTGCCTATAATAAATCACCATACATCACTTCAGCGTCTTAAAATATGAAGTAAATCCTGAATGCCCAAAAGTGATATTTAGATGTATGTGATGTGTTACTGGAAGTTTGAGCAACTTTTTTGATGTATATTCTAAGGTATATTGCAGTAACCAAATGTGAGGCATAAAAATTCCTACAAAAGTCCATGGCCAGAAAACATACCTCAGGCAAACCAAATCTGCTCCAGATTTCTTTCAGTATTCAGTAGATTGAAAATCCAATAAGAGTGCTAATGTCCATACTTTTCCCCTGGGAATCAAGGAAATTTTTCAAATAAGTATAATATTCATAGGTAATGGCTATGACGTGAAGATGGGAAGGGAGCATCTAATCTTTACACCAGTGGTGAATAATATAATACAGTGATGGAGAGCACCTTGAATTACAACAGATACATGTTACAGATTCTCTGGTCTGAGCAGGATGACAAAATACCTTGTGCAGGTATGCCCAAAGATAACTTAAGGCCGTCAGCAGTCCACTTGCACTTTCTCTGTATTGCTGATAGCACATTGAAATTAGAACTTGCTTATAGACTAATCTTAGTAAACTGTTATACTGAGGAAAAATTTTATCAAGGAATTAGAGAATTGAGCTGAACATTGTCAACTGCTGTAGGTTTAGAAATACTGAAGATAAATACCCTGACACAGGTCATAAAAAAATTGCTTGTTTGTTTTTAATTACGGACTGAAAGCAAATGTCCTTGAAAATCTGAGTCTTAAAGGTTTTGACGAGCTGTATACGCTCCTCGTTTTGGCAGGTGTTTAAAAAACTTTTAGATAGAGGGGCTGAAATAAGTATGTTTAGCTTATTTGCCTGACACTGCTTCCATTATCAAAGCATGGCCTATTTTAAATTAAATAGAACTTTTCCTTGATCTCATAACTGAGAATAGGAATGATTCCCTTGCCAATAAATTAGCTAAATATTATCACTTTGCACACCTTATTATCATTTCTTCTTGGGTTAGCTAAGTAACATTGTTATTGCATATGCTACCTTGTTTAGAAAGAGTTGCCATTTAAAAAGGAATTATTTTAATGTTTTCTAATAAAATGCAAAACCAAAACAGCACTGCTTGACTTTACAAAGGCAAGGAAAAAGCAGCTTGATTTACAAAGGTCTTAAATTAAAGCATTGCTTATGTACTTGCATGCTTTTCCACACATGAATTCCAAAGCCTGGAGAAGAGGGTCCAGTGTGATGCAACCTAAATGTTTCAAGTGACCTTTGTTGATAAATTTAACACATGTGACTGCAGAGAACACAATAATGTCCACATTTACAGCACAAATACATGAAGATGTTGCTGAATATTGGAAATAAATGAGTTACTGCTCCTTATAGTAACAGCAGTGGAATTAGCACATTCTCATTTAAGGAATTTTTTTTCCTTTGAGGGTTTTTCCAGCGGGTTGGAATGTATTTTATAGCCTTTGGGTAGACCTTGACTAAATACTTTTAGAACTATAGTATTAGTTCATTTCTGGAGCACTGGCTCTGGTAACACAGGTGCTCTGTTTCAGGATCGTTCATTGCTCTTGGTTCACCTGTAGTGAGAAAGTGGTAGGAGAAATGAGGAAGTGATTCTGTATGCAAGGAAGAAGGAGAGGAAAATCTTGCCTCTCAGAGAGCAACAGGTATAACTTGTTCATCTTCCTTTTTTTTCACAATGTATTTGTTCTCTTCACCTTGCTTCACCAAGCAGTCTTCTTGCAGATTTGAGGATGATCCTGATGTCCTTTCAATGATTATTTTCCTGATGATACCTGAAAAATGTGGTTTAGTCACAGATATCTAGCGGGGGGGGGGGGGAAAAAAGGTTTTGAAAA
>NW_010413542.1:15328-16058 GCF_000710305.1 Buceros rhinoceros silvestris
GTGTGTGTAGTCACAGATATCGAGGGGGGGTGTGGGAAAAAAAGATTTTGAAATAAAATCACTTGGCTCTAGAGCTGATAAAAGAAAGGAGTTTCACAAATTTGGTTACAGAATGGTCATTAATCCAGTTTTAGGACTGAAAAATGTCTCAGAATTTGATGGGATTTATGTAGGAATGATATTTTCCCTACTTGTGCTTTTAGAATATTTTTAAATCTCATTTTTTCAGTGTCTTGGATTTGGCTAGGATAGGGATAATTTCCACAGCCAGGATAGACAGACCGAACCAGCCAATGGGACATTCGATACGATTCTGACATCATACCCAGTATATACATTTAAGGCAAGGCTAGCCAGAGGGTGGGAAATGTCAAACAGTGGCGTGCCAGGGCAGGGCAGGGCAGGGCAGGGCAGGGCAGTGCAGTGCAGTGCAGTGCAGTGCAGTGAGTGTGGTGCGGCTCGGCTCGGCTCGGCTCAGCATGGTGCCATGGCAGCGGCAGTAAGCAGCGCGCTGTTTTCTCTCTCTGTGTTGTTCAAGTAAACTCTCCCTGTCTTAACGTACGTGGCTTTAATTTTTACCTTTTTTTCTTCCCTCCTTAGAGTGAGAGGGCAGGGGACAAGCAGCTGCATGGTGGTTAGTTTCCAGCTCGGTTCAAAACAGGACACTCAGAAAATAAGGTATACACGAAAACATGGAGACAGAAGACAAGGTGGGTGAGTGTCCCTACAC
>NW_010413542.1:16188-23236 GCF_000710305.1 Buceros rhinoceros silvestris
ACGGAATGCAACTCTGAGACTGTACTTACCACTGAAACAGTAAGTGCTCAGCAGACCGTTATGTTATAAGAGAAAATGTGCTCCTCTCTCAAAATTAGCTTAAAAGCTACTGACATGCCTATGAAGCTTTCGCTGCAGAATTAAAAAATCAAAACTGATCTAGTGTCAGCAAGATAACACATTAGGTATATTGGAAAAAATCCTGAACTCAATTGTTCAGAGAGCAACATGTGCTAACAGGTTGCATGGGCAAGTCCCAGCACAGCAAAATGGCTTCAGCAGTTAGCAGAAAGTACAATCTGATATTTTTCTTAATGTGTGTGCTCAGAGGAGGTACAGAAATTATTAGGAAAAGAAATGTTTACGCATTTGGAGGGATGAGGTGGAAATACAGGCTGGCCAACTTTTACTGAGTATATAGTAGTAAGGTCTGTGTCTGCTTTCCCCAAAACTGATAGTTTTCCAAACAGGTTAGCACAAGCAGCTACTGAGTTCGGAGAACATAAGCAAGAAATGAAAATATGAAGTATGGCTATGTCCTGGTTTGATTTAGAACAGAACTAATTCTGTTCAGTGATTTCACTTTTCAGCTCAGTCTCTGCTGAGTGACTGCACTTTCTGAAGTTAACGGCATATTTTCACAGACAGTGTCTGCTTCTAGCAGTGATAACACTTGATGTGCACAGTTACTACCACAGACTGGTCTGCAGAAAGGCTCTGGTTTATACTTGCTCCTGTGCAGACCAAGGTCACTGCTAAACCCTGTGTGCCACAGTGGGGGTGCAGTAAGTGAGAGGCTGCACTTGTGGGGATGAACGGACAGGACAGGTGACCCTAAACTGACCAACCAGGTGTTCCACCCCATAGACATCATATTCGATATAAAGCTGAGGGATCACAGGGGTCAAGCTCTCTTTTTCAATAGCCAGTGTCCAAGGAGGATTCTGTCTGTTCTGCCTTTGATCCCAATCCATGCATTCCTGAATCCAGTTCCAGAATCCGGCTCCTGAATCTGGTTCCCATCTGCTGCTGAGTCCAGTCTGAGACTTCTCCAGTGCCTGCTCACAGCATCAGTGATGATGATGACGATGTGATTGCCATCAGAGGGTTGAGTTCAGTATTGGGTTTGTATATATCTCTATATATTTCATTTTATTGTTATGATTTTCATTAAAGCAGTTCTAGTTTTCTCTCCCAATCTATAATTCTCTCTCCCTTATTCCCTTTCTCTTCCCCTTTGGGCAGGGAGAGGGGTTAATAGAGAGCATCTGTCATTGTCTAGTGTCCAGCCCAGCCCCTAACCCATGACAGGCTAGTAGACCATGAAATCAACCCATGAGATGTAATGCTGGCTTCTGTTCAGAATTTTTCCTGTACAAACAGGTGCAAGGTCACTTCTGTATGCCATCTCTCTCATTTGTAAATTAAGAATAATACCTGCCTGCCTTTGGTCATTTATGCTGAAGATTTATTAAAATTCATAATAGCACTTTCAGAATGTAGTGCTGCAGAAGTGCTAGAAGATTTGTAATTTTGATAAAGAGGAGACCTGTGATGAATAGTAAGGGGAAACACCACATACTAGACATCTAATGTAGTCAGAAGAACTGCCAAAGTTTTGGTCAGCCTCTGTGATTGACTGTTTTCCTGAATCTTGTAACTTTTTTTTTTTTTTGAAAGGATGAAAATTTAAAGATTTATTATTCCTTATTTTTTCTGGAAACAAAGTTCTTAAGTGTACGACAAAACATGCACACTATGGAGATTTTAATGAGGGGCTGGCTTATTTTCATACTGTGGAAGTTTAATTATGGCCTTAAATCATGGGTTGGCTCAAAGAACCTGAGCAAATTATAATATAGGAAACTGACCATCAATTACAGTGGGAAAGGAGACCCTATTTTCCTTAAGTACTCTAACTTGAAATTAGTACTTTCACGAGGGAATTTATTTTGCAGACATTGTGGCTGTTTTCTAATCAAGGAAGAGAAGTCTGACTCCTTAAATGTTTTTCCATATACCATTCTCTGGCACAGGTGTCAATCACAGTCTGGGCTTAAACTTTTGCTCCCAAATGGAAAGGTCACGTAACGCTTATAATTCGAGTTGTTGCTGAGGATTTTTACTTTTTGCTTATTGCAAATATTACTTTACACTCTGGGTAAGAGACTCTCCACCTCCTCTGTTGCCTTCGTGATGTGACCTGGTGGAATAATACAGGTGCTTGAAATGGGTTCTTGTGTAACCAGTTGAAGAACAGTGTCAAGGAATTTTGGTGGAAATGTGAGTGAGATTCACTGATTATATCCAGGAATATTCAAACAATAGCACTGCCTGCCAAATTCTTTTGGTCACCTAGATACTAAATGTTGCAGACAAAAAACTCGATGAAGGAGGTAACAACTCTTTATAAATGCATTACATTCATAAAGTCACCTGTGATGGTTTTCATTACATATCTGTTAATTCCTAGTTTATTTTCAAGCAGAAAATCTAATAAAAAATTGAAAGTTTTTTTAGAACATAATTTAAATTTCTTGAAAACATTCATTTAATTATTTTGAGGTTATTGCATAGCACCTCCACGTGTATAATTTCCAGATAATGCTCCTGAAATAAACCAATTTTTTAAAAGAAAGACTGAAAAGTCTGCTCAGAGTTTACAAGCGATCTCTTCTGTAGTGTTTTTATTTGCAATAAAACTAATTCAGAAAGTAATATCAGTTCTTGGTTTTGAACAGAATAGTGCTTTATAGTTTAATTTCAGCTTGCTTTCTTGATGCATTTTTCCTTATATTTTGATGTAATTGTAGTCTAATATATATGCAATAATATACTGAAGTAAAACAAAAATGGTAAAAACATTATGCTGAAAAGTTAGAAGCATTTTTCAGAAGTAAATTAATTTCTCCATCTATAGATTTTTCAGATTAAATTTAATAATAGTAATATTTTAATTGCATTAAACGTTTTGCTGCTGGCACTTTTCTTCTTACAGGCTTGCCATCATCACAATCATGCTTAATACAAAATAAAAACATGCAAACACAGCTCACTGACAATTGGGAAGAGGCTTTGAATGAATAGTCGATAGTTATCGTTAGCCACACATTTAGTTTCCATCTTCTTCTTATCCTACACCCTTTTCTTCCAGTGGAGAATACTCGTACATGTGGGTGCTTCACTCTTATCATTAATCCAGCAGTACAAAAAACATTCATGTCCAAAGGCTCCTTTCCTCCTCTGCAAACAATTTCCTTATTTCTTTGCTTTAGATTCCTCTTGGTCTACCTTTTTCTTAGCGCTTAAAAAAAGTTCTACATTTTAAAATAAATTACTATGTCCTTGGTAAGCTTTTAAAATAATGTGGGTTTTCTACACTTCCCACATCTAACATATGCAGCCATCAATTATTTCTAGGCATGGTACCAATTCAAAAGTAGTTGAAGTGAACATTTACAAATGGTGGTTGAGTGAGTTTTGAACAGTCTTTGAACTATCCAGAGCACTCATGATTTGTAAAGCATTCGCACAAGAGAACTGCTAATAAGACAGACGTTTGGGTCACAGAAGGCTGAAAAATATTGAGATTTTTTTTTTTCTGATCAAAAACCAAATTCCAAGAATCATCCTACCTTTCTATATTTTGCTTAAAAATATAGATATTACAGTGTAAATTGTCCTTACTGATTTCAAGGAGATGAATATGCATCATACATATATGTGTATGAATTCCAAGATAGACTTCAAGTGTGAAAGCTAGAATACAAAGTTGTTGGGTTTTAGACTGAAGTAATTTATCTGGAGTTAATGTGGTTGATCTTGAAAACTGATATGGAAAACAGAGCAGTCCTGTGGATCAGAGTTTGTGTATACAGAATGCCACATTTCTTGATAAAAAATTCTTTATTTAATTAATTGCAATTATTGCATGTTGAGTTGCCTGTATAGTTTGGGTCAATTATGTTGATTATTATTATTGGGCAGAACTGGCCTCCATAGATGTAGAGGTTCCCATTTTCTCCTATATTCTAAGTAGCATCTCATTTCCTTGTTTCTCCTATTTTCCCAGTAAACACTTTTTCATTAAAGCTTGATTTTTCTGTGAAGCCTCATGCAAATCTGCAATCAGTTTCTGAGTTCCCATCAATTAAATACTGGCTTAAAATAGCTCCTGTTTCGAGTCTCATAGTTTTTGCACCTCTGCGGTGTGAGAGTTAGACTGCAGAAAGTAAAAAACTACAAAGAAAATATTTGCTATTCTCTTTGGATTACATAATTATTTAGTTACCTACCAAGAGGGAAAAAATGCTTGCTAAAAGAGAAAGCTTTGCAACAGCTGTGCAGCATAGTGTGTGTTCCCCTAGTTCAAGCACTGTAATAATAATAAAAACAGACATGCAATTTTTGTTAATGTTGAAATGGCTCCATTTTTTAATGTAATTGTTAATACTTCATAGGTTTTAGTTTTGCAAACACAGTCTAAAGTACTTTTGAAACTTACTGTATCTGCACTTCACCCTTTGTACAAGGCATGGGATTCATTTTAATTGGTTCACATCAGTTTAGTGTTGGTGTAATCAATTGTATTGATTAGAGTGGATTGACTGATGTATTTGTAGATGAAAGGAGGTATAGCTGATATTGTCTCAATAACAGCAGGTGCAGACCATACTCTGTTGTAGTATATTCAGAGAAAGAGGAAAACAGACTGAAGCCGGGCAAAAAGCTCTCTATTCGGTACTGGGAAACTGATTTTATGATTTAAACATGAGCAGAATCATTGGTAGTTCTTTCATTGTTTCAACTCTGCAAATTGTAATGGAAATTCATTGATCTGATCTGTTAGTATTATCATCCACTATCATTGTGGTATACTATAATAATAACATAATTTTTTATTACTAAGATTTCTTTTTATTAAAAATGTGAACTAGATGCACAGTACGTTTTGCAAATACAGATTCTCATCTCTCCTATGTTATTAGAAATAAGGAATAAGTAAGCTCAGGAGAGTGTAATCACTTTGTTGAATGCTACGGGACAGGAAATTCAGCTTGTGAGTTTACCCAAATTTTATTGAATGTCAAACTTCTGCAACCATGTTAGAAAGTAAAATGTTCTCTGCCTGAGAGAGAGCAAGGGCTTTTTTAACCATGGCAAGGAAGATGTTTAGAATTAGAGGTTTTGCCTTCTACCTTCTTTTTTTCTCAAGGCTTTGGCAAACAAAATTTACAAACTGTGAATGCAGCCAAAGTGGCATGTTCTAGGATTTAACATTACTGGTGAATACCTTTTAAGTGAAATGGGTGTTTCTCTACACATTTGCGTGGTAACTTGCTTTGTTTTGTTTTTCTTTTTAAAAAAAATCCTCCTTCTGCCTTGATTATTGACAAGATCAGGGTATCAGCTTAGGAACTTCAATGGATAAAAAGCTGCTCCCTGAGCACAAAACCTAACGAATTCTAGTGTCCTGCAGTTCTATGTCCTTTCTCCTTCCATTACCACTGCAACACCTCTAGCTCCCCCCATCCTTCACGGTATTGTTCACTTCTAGATCTCCTAGCGCCTGCTGATCTACAAGCTGCATGCAGCTGTAACTCGTTCCAAACCATGTGCTGAGGCCATATGGCAGGCTTAGCAGAGCAGGTAAGTCTTGAACTGTTTAATTGAATGTGATTTGAATTTAATTCACTAGTGGAAATTAACTTGAAAAACTCAAACAATGCTTTGGAGAAAGAGAAACTGGTTAACAATTGTGTTTGTTACAAGAGATAGGGATGTCCAACTTGGAAATGGAGTTTTGGGTTCAGACCCTGAAAAGTAAGTTTAGATATGGGAACAAAGTTGGGAGTAATCTAGCTTGAGGAGTTTGGTTCTACAAACTAAATGAACATATGCAGTTTCTAACAAATTCATGAATATGTGTTTACTATAGATACTATTTAAATGTCAGCCATGTTGCATCTCTTTTATCGCTGTTAGTCAATCAATTAATTGATTAGTAAATCAAATAATTGTTTTTCAATTTTCATGTTCTTAGCTCATGCAAACCACATAAAGCTCTTCAGCTGCCATTCTCCTTTTTTAACCTTGTACAAAATATGAAAATCCAACCAGGCTTGTAATGTTCTTGTATGTGACTTTTTACTTGCAAAACAGGTACCCTTTATGTTTGACATGTCTTTTCATGAATGAATGAAGATTTCCGAATTAATTAGCTTGATACATTGCTATGGAGAATTACGATTCAAATATTGTAAGTAGTTCAATTATCTTTCACATGCTTCTTCAGTCACTGTCTCCCAGCTTCTATCTTGTATTGCTTCCTTCTTATTATTTAAATTTTTTTGCCTTCTTTGACTTCACTTGCTGTGATACAGTGATTAAATATTGCCATAAGTGTACCAAAAATTATTTAGAGAGACATCTGGTCTCGATTTTTTTTTTTTACTGATGGTTTGAAATTTCATGCAGTTCTGGTAATAATATGGTGACAAGAGTACTGGCCATATTGGCCAAATTCTGTAAACCCTTGCATTTAAACATAGCATTGGAAGAAAGGAAACTCTACGGAAAAGTACCTCTTATAGTCTCACTTGATTATCAGGTTCTCTCCTGAGAATAACTACTATATATCTTAGGAAAGCCTAGCCAGCAGGCCTGCATTATTGCGTTGTGCTTCACGTTTCTTTCAGTAGGTCTGAAGTTCAGTAGGAACTTCAGGCTAGAAGTTACTTTAGGCTGGAGTAGTCTACTACTCTCTGAAGAGCTGATAAGCACACATGCTTGATGTAAAGGGGTTTCTTTATCAGATGAACCCTCATATCAGCACGGGTTTTGTATGCAAGCCCGACTGCCCTTTTCATAGTATTCCTTGTATTGTCCCTTGATAGTGTGTTGATGAGGGAAATGAAGAAAACTTGCTTACGTTACAGTCCTGCTAACACTTCTAATAAAAACCTCGGGAGGTATTTTCAACCAATGAGAATGTGGAGGACAACTGAATTCCAGAGAATAGGTGTCGCGGTTTGAGAAGGGGGGCATT
>NW_010413543.1:0-20797 GCF_000710305.1 Buceros rhinoceros silvestris
CTGCCCGCTGCCCGCTGCCTGCTGCTCCCTGCCCGATGCCGGCTGCTCTCTGCCCTCTGCTCTCTGCTCCCTGTCCACTACCTGGCTACCCGCTGCCCGCTGCCTTCTGCCCTTGCCCACTGCCTGCCCCGGCTGCCGCCCCGTCGCTTGCAGGACTGCTGGGATGCTGCTGGCTTCGGTCTGTCCCTTGTCAGGTTGAGCATTAGGGAGGTGATGCAATTCCTCACATCATTGCAGTGAGAAAGACACTGAACAACCTGGAGCCTCTTTCTTCGTTTCTCTCCTATTAATCAGGCGTTCAGGACTTGACTGTGTTTTTTTCTCACACTAAATAAAGAAGTTCAGGGACTAAGGACCTTTGGAAACCTTATCACCTCTCGCTTTTGTGGATGCCTGCCTCTTTCACCTGCATTCTCCAGAATAAGACAGGACAATTATATTAATCTCCTTCTTTCTCCCCTGAAAATCCCAAGTCCTTTTAAAACAAAATGTTATGCTGCACACACAGTTCTCCTTAATAACAAGAAGGAGAAGATGAATGATACCCGAGAGGTGTTTATCATGTCACTGGTAGTACTACTGGTGAGCAAGGGGCACTAAAGAACTATCTTGACTAGAACAGAATTAAAATGTGCAAATTTCCCTGTGTTTAAGGAAACAGGCGAGCACAGGGGAGCTTCTGGGGAAGGCTGAGGAGCATTTTAAGAGCCCGGTTGCAAACAACTGTTAGAGTTGCAGGTACATATTTAGTAGCTTTAATCCGCTCTGAATCTCCTGGGATTTGTGAAGCAGTTAATAAGGTACAATGCTTCTGTCTTCAGAAGTAAACCTGAATACTGAGGTTTGGCCACTCCTGTGGAGAAAGGTCCCAGTCCTCCACCTACCCCTTTGTAGTTGGACATCCAGGGTTGTGCAGACTTTGACAGATGCCTCTATGCACCTCTTTGCCAGTGATCTTTGTGTTATAAACCTGGAATTTCAGTCCCAAATGTCCATATTGCCTGAATCTTTCTTTCTTTCTGCAGGTAGCCAATACTCTGTTTTCTGGTTTTCTGTCTTCTCCATCCAGAAATGGTCTTGTGGGTATAAAGCTTGTGAAGTGTTTTGGAAATGAATACCCTCATGCAAATTTTTGCAAGAAACAGAGCACAGACCTACGCATTGTTGATTTGGACTGAGCTCTCACTGAGACCAACAGTAATGCTTGTCTAAATAACAGAACAGTGTGCAAAATCAGACAGGTATGCTGCATTTATTTATATAAGCTTTTGGAGGCCAAACGGTGGATTTTGGCATGCCATGTTGTCAGCACAATGGTAGCTGAACCATATTCTGTCTGTCTCAAAGTCTTGCTGTATTTAAACAATTTCTTTTTAGCGTGCTTGAGCCCCTCCTCAACCTGCTGACCACTAGGATGTGAAAAAATTACATCTCCAAGTAAGGGAGATGCCTTAGCCTCATTGGGCAGAAAGGACATAAAGGTGTTTCACATTATTAAACTAAGGAGCCTTAGTTATCATGTGGCAACAAAGCACGTGGAAGAACTAAGTTTTGAAACAAAATAAGGTTAGTAAAAATATGTTTGAGGTAGGGCATACAAAAGGGAAGAGGTGCCTGTGATTTTGTATCAGTGCACTCAGAGGAAAGGGCTGGCTTTTGTATTTCTTCAGATGAAGTAATCAAAAAAGCAGAGCATCAATCAGTCTTGTACTGATGTGGCCTAGCTTCAGTAGACTGGAAAACACACTTGTATCCCGTCCAGTTAACTTCTTGTGAAACCCTGTTTCCTTCAAACAATCAAGGGAACAATGGTTTTTTGGGAAATATAAAAGTTGTGTGAAAAAAACCTCAAAAAATAGTGATTCTGGCACCGTTTGTTTAAATCTTACCTCTTCCCTAAGTCATAACCTTTATTAACAGTCCAGATGCTAATTTCACCTGGATAGAAAGAGTTGTCATGGGACAGGGTGTCCTGCTCGGGGTACAGGGTCTGTGAGAATAAAGACTGGGGCTGTGTTGGCCAGACGGTGTCTGAAACAAGGATGGACATTGGGCTTGGATTTTCCAAAGCAACCAGTGGCTGCACACCTGCCTCTAAAACAGGCTTACAAAGGGCAGTTCCTGAGTATTGCCTGGAACCGATTGCTCAGCAAAAATAGTCACATTGGTTTTAGGGCATGGCTGCAGCATGTAGGAAGCCTCGTGTGAGTGGAGTAGGTCTGCTTTTGGGAGACTTGTTGGATATATTGCCATTTACAGTAGTTGATACAGCTTGATTACCATGGTTACCACACAGGAGAATTATGCACCTTGTTTGTAATTTTGGTTGCACGCTTTGAGAAAGAGAGGGAGGGATAAAACGCGTTATTTGAGAAGTGTAGCCTGTACTTAACTCACAGGCGTCTTGTAAGGCTGAATTACCTAATATTTTCTGCTTTGCTTTGGGGATGTAAAAACAAATGTTTTATTACTGTTTTGTGGGGGTTTTTTGGTGGTTTTTTTTTTTTATTTGGACAAATCTTGCCAGGTTTAAGAAGTCACATTTCTTAAATAAGTTTTTAGACCTGTAGGAAGAACTTTATATTATGGGAAAATGTTTGCTCCTAAGGAGAAGAGAAGATGGATGATCTGGTAATTAAAGCACTGAGCTGCACCTTGAAAGATCTTGGTTAAGATCCTGACTGTGAGAAATCCTTCCTGTTAGTAAGTCACTTCATGTAACTAGGACTCAATTTACTCTCAGTGGAGGGTAGGACTTCCCTTTCTCATTTGGTCTACTTAGACTGTAAATTCAGAGACCAGAGACCTCTCTTGAGTACCTGTTAGCTTCGAGCATGGCTGTAATAAGAACCTGGTCCTAAATGTGGCTTGTGTTTCCTTGGGTAACCATGTAAACCATAAACAATTTCAGAATGGGATAACTATTTGCCTTGAACTGTTTAGGTGTCTTCAGTGGACAGTCAAAAAGGTGAAGTAGATGTCATTTTAAATTAGCTACTTTTTCTGACTGGAGCTGTACAAACATTCATAGTCAATGGACTGCACTTTTATTACAGAGTCATGGGAGCTATTTTCCTCTGGTGTCTTTAAATTAACCAAGGTATTAACTAGAGTAGTAAAGATAATTGCTCTTTCAGGCTTACTCAAGCTCCACACAGACTGGGAAGCCAGATCCTCTGCTTGCAAATGATCGTGTAGCAGCAGCGTCATCATTTTACATCAGCTGGACAGCTGGCTCAGTATCCTGATATTAAAGGGTAGATTCCCAGTCTCAAACCTTAAGCAAAGTGGAAGAGGGATATCTCAATTACTCTGATTCATCTTGAAATTGAGAACCAGGAAATTAACGAAAGCTTTGGTAGATGTGAATGGGAAGATAGGTAGAGAAATAAGCTTTTCCCCAATTCCTTTTTTTGACAGGGTAATGTCAGAGGGCCACAACACATTATCCTATCTTGGAGCTGCTGGGCAGGATTGATGTGGAACATCAGGAATATAGTCTGTCCAGATTCCAGAGGGCTTGCTTATGCTGAGCTCTGAAAAAGTAAAATAGAAGCAGAATATGAGCCAGCAGCTCAGGGCGCAAATTTTAGGCACATGGAATAAACTAGAGAGCATGTGAACTCCCTCTGCCATGCAGAATGGTTAAAAATATTGCATAAATCCAAGCTGAATGCTGGAGGCCTTTTCTTTTTCCTCCTATGCAGATCTCTGGTAAAATAATTTCTGTGCCACCAGAGAGCTCCTGCAAGAATGTTCTCTAAAGACTGATGGGTTGGGCTAGTTGAATAGATTATTTCTTTGAATATTTTAAAAATTATGGGTTTATTTAGTTTTGTTAAAATTATGTGAAAGTAATAAGTGCTTTGGTCTCTTTGGTATGTAACTTTGCCTCCAGACTGTGCTGACCAGGTCTCCAAAACAAAGATGATGAATACATCCATACGATCCCTGTAAAAAGCATAAATATATTGTCCCTGATGCAAATTATTCCAAAGAAGAAAATCTTTTTTCTCATGTTGGTAGGTATAACATTATATATGGCACTCCTAGTAGGAGTTTCTAAAATAGCTATGCTGGGTAAAAAGGTGAGAGGGATGAAAAATTAGGTCTAGGCAAAGAAGAAGTGTTTAAAAACATTTATCTTACAGCTACATTGCAAAAGAAATGACACTCCAGTTTTAATTTGTTAGTAAACTGGACAGCTGGATGCAAAGGGGTCACTTTCCCAGAATGTGGATAGTCTGGCTGCCTTTCCCTCCACACATGCAATGAGATTTCTTCTTTCCTCTCTGCTACAGATGTATCTGAGTCTTGTTTCAATTAGTTATTTAAAATTAATTGCACTTTTGAAGTTCTGTAGACATGAAGCAGAGACTATTCTGCAAACTCCATGAATAAAGATAATAATAAAGCATTCTGCATAAATATGTCTGGACTTAATGCTGAGGGGGAAAAGATATGTGATCAGAGGGTTTTCTTGGACTGGAAGAAGTAGTCCAGTCCTCTGAGCACTAGTGTGGTGACTGAGCACTTGGCTTCGATGTCTTTAGTTGTATCTGGGGAAAGAGGTGACAGAAGCTAACAGAGAGGGGCTGCTGCGGGCCACGTCACCTCTTGTTTTAACTGGAGACTGGTTCTTCTTATTTGACATTCAAAACGATGATTTTGTAGTGTCAGGACCCTTGAGCCAGCAGAGCAGTGAAAATTCTGGATGTCCCAGTTAAGTATGGCTGCAGCGAGTTCACCAGTGCTTCTCGCTGGCAGCACAGCTCACCTTCTCCATCAGCTCTTCAGCCAGCTGTGCAGTCCAGGAATCGCACAGCAGAGGTGTGAAGGTGATTCCAGCTAGTGCTGGGTGCCTATGGTTATTGCCTGTGTTTTAGTCCAAACAATTTCACACTAAGGGCCCTCTTCTTAACACTGAATTAGGTGGACTCTTTGAAAACTTCATGGGTGATAGCCCTAGAAGTAGAAAGTCTTCATGACTCGTTGATTATTGTCTGTGTGGAATGATTGAAGCCATCTACTCACAATCCCACTAATCCCCTGCCATGTCTCCAAGACGGGACATCAGAATTCCTCTGATGACTGTATCAAATGCCATGCTTAAGTCCTGCATGAGGAGTTATTTTTCAGAGTTCCGATAAAGGGAAATGTAGGTTATTATGAGAAATGGATATAAATTTAATAACAAGGTCTGATATAAGAAGGAAGGGTTTTTACATTGTCTGTTCCACCAAGATTACGGACAGCCTCTATAATGTGATGTGCCAGCAAAGCAGAAAAATGTTTTATGCTATTACAGCCTGATGCTGGGAGTGTGGATCTTCCCTTTTCAGTGATTCAAGTGTAGTGGAAAGAGATTTGTGTGCAAATAGCAGAAACGAGCAAACAAACATAAATTCAATAGCTGAGAAAATCTTTGGATACTATAACTATTTTCCCAGAAAGGCTAGTAAAGTCTGTCAAAGCAAATGCTCCTAAAATCTAACTGTCCTTTTAGAGTTAATTCAGGATTTTCACTGATTTAAGTAGAAGGCTTTATAGGTGAGACATTGCCTCTTAATATAGAACTTGAGCAGTTTGCTACCTGGTGCTTTGTGGCTATTTGCAGCCTTGATGAAGTTATTCACAGCAGGAGGAACAGATCCTGTTGGGGGGTTGTACAACTGGGTGTTTTGAGGAAGAACTGCAGTTGAAGTAGGAGGCAATAGCACTGCTTTTGTGAAAAGGCCAATTTGCATTTGTTAACCATTTCATTGGCAATTGCTTCAGAATGTAGATGTAGTGGTTGTGCTGAGCGTAGGATTAATTAGCAAAAGCTTTCAAGGTTATGAGGCATCAGACCAGTGTTTCTGGTTTGAATTAAATGGGTTCTACAGCAGAACACAGCTGGGTTCAATACAGGAATGAATCAATCTCAAGAACATCACAAAAAAGGATGACTATGTTTCAAGCAAAGAGATCAGCTGGGAGGCACTTGATAAATACATAGAGAGCCTTCCCTTGCCGTTGTACAGTGAATTGGTTTTTGTTGCTGCCTGAATGAAACAATGGCACAACATTACACATTTCATATTGGAACAACATCCCAGGGTATCTCCAAAGAACATGAAGGCAGCAAGGTGAGGTACTCACCACTTAGAGCTGGCAGTGCTGTTTCTTAAACTGTTTGTCTTTGATTTTGTCGTGTTCTCTTCCAGTAGGACCCATCTTTTGGACTCTGCAGGAAAGGGCACAGGTCACTGAATCAAGGAATCTGGTCCTCGGTGCTTAGGGTAAGGTCCCTATCTCATTTACTGAACGCTACTCAAATCTCGTTTTGAATAGAATGTTTTCCCTGCCTTGCAGAGGGATGCTTGTCACCATGGTGTCTGAGTGCCTGATGTATGTTGACAATTTTACCCTTTCCATGTCCCAGTGAGCGCAGGATGTGGTATTAAGAGTCTTTCATATATGAAGGACACCGACATAGAGAAGTGTAGTGATTTATGTGAGTCCATACAGGAAGTCTGCAGCAAAGTGTGGAAAAAAATATTACCACGGCTGTGCTTTCATTAGCAGGTAGTGGGGCACTGTAGAAGGGGGGCTGTAACACGGAGAGGAGTGGTGCTGAAGATCTGCCCCACCCTGAAATTGTTCTGGAAGTTTTGCTTTGGATTGGTTTACTCTCATCCAGGGAAATGAGCTCCTGTTGGCAGTTGGAGTGTACCTGGAGCATCCAGTTTGGTTTAATTTAACCCCCCAAAGAGTCTACTTTGCCTCTCTGAGACCACTTGTGTTATAAGCCTGCAGGTGATGATTAGATTTACTTCTAGTGCACAATCCTGACTGGAGCTGAATACTACTGTAGAAACACCCTCTGTCTGCTTCCATGCTCAGTTCCTCTGCAGTATTTAAGGTGAATCGCAGGAGTCACTTCCTGGCATCACCTGTAAAACCAGGCAATTACTTGCAGATTATTGATACTGTTCTTGGCTCACTTTTCTCATTTAAAACCTTCCTCTCAGTGCGCTTGCAGCCTCACATGGCTTCAGCTATCTGCTTTGCATCAATGACTTACAAATCTACCTGTCCTCTCCTGACCTCCCTGCCTCCATCAAGTCCAGCAGCTTGTCGTGTTTCTCTCTGAAATTTCCCTCTGAATGCCTTGCCCTCCATTTAAACTTCACATGGCAAAAACATCATAGCTCAATGAGCTGCTTGAAGTCATTACAGCAGGAGCCCAGACAGCCATTAAACATAATAAAATTTCACATATGTCTTAGGTTAGTGGTAGAAAGAAAAATGTTTCAGGTAATTGAACTAATTTTTTATTAGGTATTTTATTTCAGCGTTGTATTAAGTAAGTGTACTTCAGTAACTGTACTTCAACTGTTTTATAAATGATAGAACAAAGTTTATCTGACATCATGTTTAGTTCAGCTTTTGAAATAAATTTCTCAGGCTTCACAGAAGGCAAACATCCATTCTCATACTTGGGGCTCCCTCTGTCATGTTTGACATTGTTGGCCACAAGCTACATTTGCTTGTCTCGGGGAGGCTGTGAGCCCCAGAATAACGAGCTTAAATGATGTGAGACCTGCTTCAAGGCATGGTTGCAGCAGGCACTGGTAGGAAACAGCACTGCTGTCAAGAGACCTCTCACTGGTACGATCCCACACAGATTCTCCTCTTGATAGAGTTATTCATTATATGAGTCAGTAGGATTTAGGTATCTCTGAATCTGGAACCTGGGATGGCTAACTCCTCATCCCTGCAATGCTGACCAAGTTTGTGTTGACATAAGAAGGCTGCTTATACCAGCAGGCAAGGCCATTAAATGTCTTAAATGGAGTTACGTATCTCGATGCTATCAATGGTAAGAGGCACGTATGGGCCAATGACAGCTGTTCTGTGACTCATGATGAGCCTGAAATGAAGACCTGAAATGAGGAAACGACCCAGAAAAGGTAGTACTATGTGCTGGGTCAGCAGCTATACACAACCACCCAACTGTCCTGCTTCCTTGGGGAGCCCCGTCAGAACCTCCCTGAACCACCTCCCTACTGCCTGTAATGGCAGCCCTGCAGAGGATGTTGTATTTGAGGAGTCAGTGATCCTGAACAGGTCTTGTCTGCTCCACTAGCCATTGTACTTAGGGCTTGACAATCCCGTATGTTATGAATATAATCTGTAAGTTATAACGTATTTGGGAAAACTGTGTGGATCAAGTGGTGGAATGTATTGATCTTGACCAGGAGATAGTTGCACGTTGTGGAATTGGTGATTTACAAAGCTGTTAACCTGAGCAACCTGTGCTGTGCTACGCTGTGCTGCATGTCCAGTGTGGCCTTCAGGCTGTGTTGCACTGTACAAACTCCCTGGCTGCAGGACAGCCTCAGACAGCTTGCTGTAAGAGTGATTCTGCAGATGGCTCCCACCTGGTCCCAGCAATTACACTGTCTGTGTGGCCTTGCCTTTGCCTAAAAGCATAGAGGAAATTTGTTGTGTAAAAGTTCTTTGTGAATAGAGTTGTTTTCTTGTAAGAAAATTACATATTAGCCTGAATGACCAAAAAGGAGATATTTCTCTTCATGGACAGGATCTGCTCTGCACCGTGTGCCATGGGAAAATCCACTCAGGTTCCTTGCGATCCTGCATCAACATGGCGTGCCACTGTCTGAAGGGACGTAAGATTTACTTGCTATCTATATTGCTTCTCTTATTCTGTCTTATTAAAACAGTTATCTATCTGACTTACCCAGCAGCCTGAACATCACAGTAGAGCTGGTCGTGGAAAAATGAGCTTTCACCCACATCACGCAGAGGCAGAATTGTCAGTTTTGGATGACTTCTGAATTAAAAATTTCAGATAGTCTTCCCCATTTCCTGGAGAAAACATTTTTAGACCCTCACAACGTGGCCAATTAAAAATGAAGTTGAGGTTTCACTTCACCTCATGAGGCAGCATGGGGTGCTGCTCTCCACCAGTCTCAAGGAGACTTACCTTGCCCAACCTGGGCAATGCATGTCTCTGGGTACTTCTGTTTGTCAGTCCCACAATTTACTGGTCTCTACCTCAGCAAGAGAATGTCTGCTGCGATTAGTAAAGAGAAGAGTGGAAAAATCTCTGATTTGGCTGAAGTCCCCCTTGATTGATTTCCAGCTCACAAAAGATAACCAGCTGCCAAGCCCTGGGAACACTCCAAGTAAGCATTCACATAAGCAGACACCACACGTTTGACAGATGTTAGTCACATTGCTTAATGCTCCACTGGATGCTACAGATGTGAGCGTGGTATAAGAACCTACAGAGGAAAGAAGGGACAGAAAAAACCCAAAAATGACGGTTTCCCTTAAGAGATCATTACCACACTTCCTTGTCTAGATTCGCAATGCGGGTTCTGTTGTATAATTTAATAGCATATCACCTTTATTCCCATATTAGTCTTACACCTTACAGGCTGTCATCTGCAGATTTTGTGCTGCGCTAGATTTCAGCTATCAAACGTTTATGAGAGAATGTTAGAGTTGGCTACAGAATTTTTATTAACCTATACGTACATATAAACATATATATAGGCATAGGTTAAGTTGATCAACGGACCTCTCTAACATTTGCCTCCTAGAGACAACCAAAGTGTTTTCCCTAAGCCACAGGTAGGAAGGTGGAAGAAGGCAGGAGCAGTGTCTGTCTACTTTGGTTAGTAGAGTTATATGACAAGAAGGCTCAGCCGCAGGAAATGGATATTTACTGCTGTGGTGGGTTGACCCTGGCTGCATGCCAGGTGTCCACCAAAGCCACTCTGTCACTCCTTCTTCTCAGCTGGACAGGAGAGAGAAAATATATAGTGAGAGGCTCATGAGTTGACATAGGGACAGGGAGATCATGCACCATTTACCGTCATGGCCAAACCAGACTCGACTTGGGGAAATTTGCTAAATTTATTTCCAATCAAATCAGAGTAGGATAATGAGAAATAAAAGCAAATCTTAAAAACACCTTCCCAGCACCCCTCCCTTCTTCCCAGGTTTCACTTCACTCCCTATTTTCTCTACCTCCTCCCTCCCCAGTGGCTCAGGGGTCAGGGGATGGGGTAGAGATCAGTTCATCATGTTTTGTTTCTGCCACTCCTTCCTCCTCAGCTGTAAGACTCCTCACACTCTTCCCCTGCTCCAGCATGGGTGTCTCCCACATGAGATAATCCTCAAAGTTCTCCAAAGTCCTACCCAGGGACTGCAGTTCCTCATGAACTGTTCCAGCATGGATTACTTCCATGGGGTGCAGTCCCACACAAACTCAATACCAGCTACTTTTACAGTGTAAAAGACACCATAAAGTAATGAACTGAGATTTCAATTCTCGTAGGCTAGCGGCAGGTCTGTCTTGGAGCTGGCTGACACCGGCGGTGTCTGACACAGAGCCACAGAAGTCACCCCTGCATGCACTCTATCATGCAGGACAGAGCTTTCAGCTGCTGATATCCAGCTACCTCCTCCATCCTTTTCCTCATGAGGTCAGGACAAGGGCTGTACCAATGTAGCCTGGGATGTCTGGAAAAAGGCATGGCTGATGTTGCATGCTCACAACTTTAACAGTTTTGGCAACATAATTTCAGTTGTACAAGTGTTCCTGGAGGCTGAACATAACCCTAATTTTTTTACCTCATACCATTGTGACAAGACACTGTGAAATATCACTGTTTAATGTTTTGTTCTGTTATCTCTGTTATATAAGGCTCTGGAATAAAATCTTGACCAATTTAGCTTGCTTGTGTGTCCAGAGCAATAAAGAGATACAAATTCAAAATGAAAAGGAGAAAAAAATGCCCTCGAGAAAAGTATGAATGAGCTTGAAAAGGGCAAATAAAACAGCAAAGACATTTATATTGGTCTCTCCTACTGCTCTGAACAAAACAATTATGAGATAAGAGAGGCAAGAATGGGAGGAAATTCTTCCATTTTTCATGTTGGAGGTCCAAAGGATCCAATAGCCTGTTTATGAAGAGCAATAAAGAAGATACATGAACTCGGTAAGGATGTTACAAATACATCGACCTGTTTGGAAAGGCCAGGAGTTGGGTTTTGGGGGGGCTTTTTTGTTTTTTGCTAGTGTTGCTTTTTATCTAGAGCTATCGGCTATGTTTTTAAAGGTGGAGGGTTTTTTTTGTCAAGAAAGCAATAACTGACAAGAGGACTAATGCTTTTATTTAGGATTTGGATATGGTATGAAAAAGAGGCAGATGGGAACCTGAATTTAGTGAAGCTTAAATAAGCAAATAGAACATTGGCCAGCTTTTAAGCAAAGTTAAAACCAACTATACCTTGTTCCTAATTTGAAGCTTTAAAAAACAGAATGCATTTGTCTGATGCAATAATGCTAAAAATGATAGATGATGTTTGGAAGGGAGATTTATCGCTCGTTTTTGGTTTCTAGTCTGAAATGTGTATTTTTTTGAGATGCAGGGAAGCCCATCTTTCTGCCAGTTAAGGGATGATATTCACAGCATTATGGCACTTAAAAAGCAATAAAATTAATGCACATATATTTTTTCCTGAATTTTCCCTCTCTTTTCTAAGGATAACAAAATAACATATTCTGATACAGAAATATGAATTTGTTACCAGTCTACTAGTGACTGTATTATTCTGTGGAAGAAAATCCAGACTTAGGAACAATTGTAAGGTCTCCACAAATCTTCCACTGCTCCCCACCAATAAACTTCTCTGCTTAGCAAAATCTAGTTGTCTGAGTGATGTGTTTGCTTCAATAGCTTTTACTAGTGATGTATTCCGCTATCATAATTAGACATCAAAAAATGTTCAGGCCAAAAATCTCTCCACATCAGGAAATCAAAAATTAAGTAATTCCATAATCTTTAAAAATTATTATTGGTGTAATAACCCCCTCTGGGGATTAACTGCAGTAGCAAAGTCTGTGATTAAGGTTGCTCAGCCCTTATCATTGTTGAATTCTGTTTTCAGTGGTTTATAACATTGCCAGACTGTAAAAATTTGGATTAAAACTTTCCCAAAATGTGAAAAGCATCTGTGTTTAGCTGAATAGTTTAAGAAGCTTTTTAAAAAAAAATGAATCAGCACTTTTAAAAACTGGGTCAGGGAAAATATGTTTTTCTGCCAATATTAAAACAAAAATCTTACAGTTGTTTTATTAACATGTTTTTTGCCTGTTCTGCTTTTAACTGTTGTTACAGACAAGGATTTGAAATTTGGCAGAGAGATTGCCCGTGTGTCAGGGAAGTGCTGTCCTTGCACATGCTATCTCCATTTAGCCAAACTGTTAGTCTCTGAAACATCTTTATACACTTTTTTTTTCTTTTAATCACTGGAGGGTTTTTTCTAGGCCCTAAAGGTTTTAAATCCAGTGAGCACCCTGAAAAGGTGTTGCAAACTAGAGATTTCTGCAGTATGAATGGCTGGAATGTGAAACACAGCAGAAAGAGAAAAATGGATGTGGGTGTAGTGGTGAGATCAGGAGCTCAGAGGTGGGTCTGTGGTTTGAAAGTGGAGGAGAAAAGTAGAAAAATCCTGGTAAAGAACTGGGGGAAGATGGGTGAACAGTGCCAGGAATCAGTAGAGAAGCACTGGAGCAGGTATTTGTACAAGGACAGACCGTGGTTACACCTGTATTAGTAAGACAGTGTCAGGGCACATGTCCCAGCACTGCAGTACTGTTGTTTATTCTGTTATATTTGTTAGCAGAGGCCCTGGTACAGTTTTGGCCTGCATCACACTCCCAAATGATGTTCAGGCATGGTCCCAGCATTAGCACGTGTCAGGGGCTATTTCCAAGAGGCAGTTTGGTGTCAGCCCCCTGTTTTGGGGTGATGGGAAAGGCTAGCTGTTTTGAAATGAACCATCGCATTCCATCTGGCTTTAGTTGGAAAAATACCCATTTATTCCCCCATCTTCACCCAGAGGATGAGAAACTGTGGCTACTGTCAGCTACTCTCTTACCTCTGCTAGCAGGCTCTAAAGAGCAGAGCTAGAGGTTTCTGTCAGGCTGGGAGAGAGGACAAGAGGCAATGTGATGTTATGTTATTTTATGGTTCTTTTAAAGACTCAAGTTCATAAATGCTTTGGAAGTTACCTATGAAAAAATAAACAAACCACAGCAAAAGAATATTTGGCTGCAAAAGGGAGGTGATACAGCATGAGAGAATGTGGAAGAGGCTGTGTGATGCCAGACTTTGTGGTATGGCTCTGACTTTCATCCCTCTGCAGTTAAGTCAGAGTTGCCTTAGGACAGCAAAGCATATTGGGTTTGTATGACAAGGTTTTGGTAGCTGGGGGGCTACAGGAGTGGCTTCTGTGAGAAGATGTCAGAAGCTTCCCCTGTGTCTAACAGAGCCAATGCCAGCTGGCTGCGTGACGGGCTCACTGCTGGCCAAGGCTGAGCCCATCAGTGATGGTGGTAGCATCTCTGGCATCACATATTTGAGAAGGAGGGGAAAAGTTGCTGTGCAACAGCAACTGCAGCCAGAGAGAGGAGTGAGAATATGTGGGAGAAACAACTCTGCAGACACCCAGGTCAGTGAAGAAGCAGGAGGAGGACGTGCTCCTTGTGCCGGAGCAGAGATTCCTCTGCAGTCTGTGTTGAACACCATGGTGAGGCAGGCTGTCCACCTGCAGGCCTTGGAGCAGGTGGATGCCCGAAAGAGACTATGCCTATGTGGGAAGACCTTGCTGGAGCAGGGGAAGAGTGTGAGGAGTCTTACCCCTGAGGAGGAAGTTCATCACGTGTAATGAACTGACAGCAACTTCCATTACCTGTCCCTCTGCACTGCTGAGGTGGGAGGATGTAGAGAAAATAGGCAGTAAAGTTAAGCTGGGAAGAAGAGGGGAGTGGGGAGAAGATGTTATTAGGATTTGGGTTTATTTCTCATTATGCTACTTTGATTTGATTGGAAATAAATTAAACTAATTTCCCCAAGTCGATTCTGTTTTGCTCATGATGGTAAATGGTGAGTGATCTCCCTGTCCCTATCTCAACTCATGAGTCTTTCGTTATGTTTTCTCTCCCCAGTCCAGCTGAGGGAGTGATAGAGTGGCTTTGGTGGACACAGGGTGTTCAGCTAGGATCAACCCATCACACAGAGTTAGGCCAATGGTTGCATTTCTGCAAGCTGCAGACCTCAGGAGACATCCCATTACGGAGTGTTGGCCACCAACTCTTTGCTCTGAGATCAAGCCTGGGCCCAGGCGTGCTTTTTTGTTGGGATTGCTAGCATGGGCTTACAGCCTACTGGCAGGGCTTAGTTCAGCCACTTTGTGAATGGATTAAAAAATGGGTGGCCCATTAATAAAACATTGGTTTGACACTTGGTTACTAACTGTCTTGGCATCTTCTATAAATCTCTTCCCCAGACTTGACAGAGATCTACAATTGCTCGTATACATATATGTAAATAACATGGTTGTGAAGTGTCCCAAAGAGTTCCTACTCTAGGAGTCGCTTGGCTCATTTTATTATTGAAAAGCCAACTCTGAGGGGTAACGTTATGTTTAAAATTCTCTGAGCAGTCCAAATAGATGCTAATCTAGTTTAAGGAGAAGTAGCTTTGAGTGCCAAAGAGGTGGTGACGCAGGATGGATGGGGTGGGGTGAATTAGTACTTTGTAAATGTTTTTAATTATAAGGTGTTTGTGCACGGAAGCTTGTGAAGCTGGAAATGGACTTTAGCTTTGCTAAAGGGCAAGTTAGTTGTTTTTTTTTTCCATTAGAAAAATCCCAGCACACATTCCAGTCAAGTCATAAGCTAATCTGTTCCGCATATGCCCAAAGACAGAGCCTTTTCCTCTTTTCTGTGTGAATCTATATTGTGGATGGTTTGTGACAAAATTTATTGTGGTTCCCAAGAATAGTGTACAATCAAATGAAAGCTGACACAGGAGACAAAACAAGGAAGCAGGAGCAGAGAGAGTCTTAACCTTGATTTTTGCCAGTGACAGGTGAAACTGAAAGAGTTTGGACAGCAGGTCTATGCTCCAAGAAGAAATACCTTACCTTTCCCATGCTTTCCTTAGGTGTTTGTGAGCAAGCTGATGTTGTTGTGGATAAGGTGGAAATATAAGTAAAACAAAGGAAATACTTTCATTGTGATGATTGTATAGGTTTCTTACTTCCAGCTAAGTGGAAGAACATCAACATAGATACAGAACTGTCTGCATATTGATAATACATGTGTGCTAGAAGTGGTAGTATTGCCTTGCGTTGATTATGCCTACAGATGGGGTTTACCTCTCCTCTGGCAAAACAGGAACAACAATGTCATTCCCATCTGTTTTTTCTTCTATTTGGATTTTTAATTATAAATGCTTAACTCAGATATTGGCTGATTGACATGCGTGTGCATACGCATGCATGTGTGAACAGGTCTTATCATCTTTTGCATCAAATCGGAAAACTTCTGTATTATTTATGATTAAAATACAGTAGCAATATTTTTAAAAGTGTAGTTGTGCCTAGAAAGGACTACAGTGCCAAAAAGTGGTGGCAGAAGAATTAATGCTTTCTCCAGGCCCTTTTTCTCTTAGAAATGATTGACAAAGTAATTTTCTTCTTGTGCTTTAATAAAAGTGTGTACCAATAAATCCTTGCTGGGCCAATTACACATCATATGACTTATTGCGTCAGACCACCTAATATCCAAACAATAAATTAAAAGGTATTCTTTATATGCCGATTTGCATATGAGGATGTTTTCCAGTCCCCAGACTCAATTGTCTTATGAACACTACAACATACAACAGAAAGAAACAAGCTGGCTAGGATTTGTGACTAATAAATCTTGCCTGGTGGAACAAACCACATCTATATGACTTACAAGAGTCTGCTGTATAAGTAACATTTGTTTTACATATTGAAATTATATCGGAAGATGAAATACTGAACAAATATTGAAGTGCTTCCTATCACACGAGATACTCTGCACACATGCAAAGACATAGTAGCTATATATATGCAACACAATATATTTGATTCCTATTCATCCCACTTTGCAATGTAAAGGGACTTTTCTATAAATGAGAATGTCACTTGTTTTTCATTTCCAAGTGAGGAATTTGAAGGGAGATGGAAATTCCAAAATTTGCTTGCATCCTGGGCTTCTGAAAAGATTTGATCTGAATGCAAGTTTTCTAAGAATGTTTCTAGTCTAAAGGCACAGGCGTGGCTGTGGATTTTCCTCAATGAGAGCTGTCAGCCTGGTTTGTCCTAAACTAAGCTGTTTAATAGTATGGACGCAAAAAGGGCATATTTGTCTTCATTTCCACTACCCTAAAGCACATTCATTCATGGCATCTACTGCAACATGTGCAGTGTTCCTCCCATTTTCTGGTGTGGGGTGACCCATGCATCGCAGAGAGCAACCTCTTTGGAGAAGTGACCTCCCTATGGACATGTGAAGGCAATGGATTAGGTCATGGTTCTGCACCTCCAGCAGCCTTGGGTATTGCAAGTGCCTGAGGGGAAACAAACTGTTCAAAATAATGGAGCTGAGACAGTCGTGCTGGAGGGAAATGGGGAAAAGACTGTGGCCTCTGAAACACAGTTCATTTCTCCTTCTCCTCCTCAGCAGTGCATCATCATGCTGTTCCTTCTCTGAGCTCCTGGTGAAGCCGCAGTTTAGCCCTGTGTGAGTCTGTGAATAGAATTACCCACTTTGTTGCACTCTTGTTTATCAGAATAGCTTGCCTGAAAATCAATAAATTGCTGACCAGCTTTTTAGCATATGTGTGATATCATTATGAAAGTATGCACACATTTGATATTGGCAAGTGTCTAGACTGTACTGCAGGGACTGAAATTGTATAGCACCTAGAAGCTCAGCTAGTATGCCTCTCTCCGTGTACATCAATAATCACCCAAGAAAGCAGTCCGTCCACAACAGATTAGTCTTCTTATCCTTGCTCCTTTGATTGATACAGTCTGCTAGATCAGACTCAAAATGTGTTTAAATTACTGTGCCTTTCAGTATTTTTAGACAGGTAATATACGTTCTTCTGTATCTAAATATTTTATTTAAAATACTGCTTTCACAGAAACATTAGGCCCTAAATATTTCAGTGCTGAAGGATCTAGAAATAATTAGTTAAAGTCAATAGCTCTAGCTCAGGCTCTTAGCTGACCAAAATTCAGTTGTTCCATCCAAACTGTAACAAATACTGACTGGATCTGAGTGATGCATATGAGACCTTACCTTCCATGTAACATGGATCACCATTGCTTGAGCTCCATTTTCACGGAGCTAGCAACGGGAATTATGACCAACTAATATACCTGCTCCATAGACTGGGAAATATGTGGTGTTCAGAGAAGGGAATAAACAAATGAGGAAGTTTTGCTCTTTGTTGAGTTTGAGTCTGTCAGGGTTTTCATAGTGGAGGAGGGTTCTATGGGCACGGCTCCTGTAAGAAGCTTTGAGAATCTCCCCCAGCTCTAGACTGGCCAAGGCTAAGCCAATCAGCCCCCCTGTGATAGCATATTTAAAAGGGGAAAAATCTGTTGGGTATGTTCCTTTGTTTTGGGAGCTCTTTTGTTTGGGAGAGGAGTGGGATGTGGGAGAGACAAACATGCGGACACTGAGGTCAGTCAAAAAATATTGGGGAAGGTCTGCTGGAGCAGCCATTCCCCTTTGGCCTGTGGTGAGGCCACAGGCTGATCCCTTGCAGCCCTTGGAGATCAACAGTGGGACAGAATCCCATAAGCAGCCCATCGAGGACCCCACACTGGAGAACTGTCTCCTGTGGGAGGGACGACATGTTCAGGAGGGGAGAACTGTGATGAGTTTTCTCCCTGAGGAGGAAAGACTGGCAGAAACAACATGAATTGGACTGGGGCTGGCCATTCCCTGTTCCCCTGTGCTGCTCGTGGTGAAGAGTTAGCAGAGCTGGGCCCAGGACGAAGGGAGGGGCGGGGTGAAGGTGTATTTAAGATCTGGTTGTATTTATCACTGTCTACTCTGATTCAGTTTGTGAATTGGTGGTGGTTTTGTTTAAATGATTTTGTTTCCTTAAGACAAGTCCGTCTTTTGCCTGTGACTGTAATTGGTGTGTGAGCACTCCCTGATCTTTGTCTTGACTCTCAAGCCTTTTGTTGTATTTTCTTCAGCCCATCCCACTGGAGGCGGGAAGAATTGAGCAAGTGGCTGCGTGGTTGCTTTGTTGCTGGCTTAAACTACCACAGCTCTATGTGCCATTGAAGAGAAGAAGAAATGGAAATGAAAAATGTTAAGAAAACCCAGTCTTTTTGCAAGCATTTAAAAGAGCAGTGGTGTTTCTACCTAACTTTAGACACTGATCTTTGGAGCTTAATTTAGGAGATGAGTATCATAAGCCTCTCTTGCTGGACAGTAGAAAGTTAGAAGCTCCTTTGAAGGATGAATCAGCACGGTAGCTGGTTTGAGATGCTCTTTGGAAGAGCCAGCCTTTCTCCCACATGAATAGTGAGAGGCCAGGATGACCAGCCTTCTAGCTGGGGCAACTCAGCAGGGTGTCTGACTTCCTATCACCTGAATATCACCAAAGACTTCAAGTGCTTAAAGCCAAGCTTAAAGAGGAACTGAATCCCCACATTTCCCATTTGTAATGACAGCCACTGGATCACAGAATAATAATCCCTGTCAGACCATGCAGACACTAATTTATGACATGTTAGCTTCCACCATCTCAGGGCAGTGAATAGACTTGAGTGTGCTGCTAACTCTGCAGTGTCTCACTTATCGCACCATTGACGTCAACAAGCAGTCAGCACTTCACACACTGTTACACTGTGGTGAAATCTTCTTCCATTGTACTTGGCAAGGATAATGTATTTTTGTTTATCATGGGAGCACTGTAGAATTTATGATGTCTTTTGCTCTTCATTTTCAGCTTTTAAGGTTCGGTATTTTTAGCCAGGTTTCGTAAGGAAACAAGGCTTATGCCATCATGCTGTCTGTCATCTCCTTCCTTATAACTTCTGAACCTGGGGCCAATTTCAGCTCTATTTGACAGAGGAGTAAAGGTTTCAAAGATATTACATTCTCACAAGTTTTCTGAAAATCAGTGACTTGGTAGATGAGAGAATATATCATTGCTCCAGCTGAAGTTATGTCAAAGACAGTTCAACCCTTATTTATTCTGTTAGGCAATGGCCAGCTGGCCAGTTCTCATGCAGTGGCTGGTCAGCACTAAGTAGCGCTAAACTAACCTCAGCCCAAGTCTTCTTGCACCTGCCTCCTAGGCAAGCAAAGTGGAGAAAGAGGACCTGCAGGTGGCTTTGGGAAATTGAGAGGGATTTTATGCTGTAAGGAATGGTGGGGAGCTGTAGTAGTGGTAGTCATATGTGGCGGAAAATGAGGAGGAACTCGAAATATTCTGATGGGAGGGATTTTGGGAATGAGACACAATGAAATTCTTTATTCACCAAACAACTTCTCATCCTTCTATGTTTTGTCTTCTATAATTAACTGAAGATATAATAAATACACTGATGGCTTAAAAATGGGGCTAGGGAGGACAACCACTGAAATAGAATGGGATGCAAAATTCACACCTCTGTGTTTGTTAAAAATAAAGAAAAATAAATTCTTTGAGAGTGCATTGTGAACAAATTCATAAAATGGTCCAATGATGTAGTGGTCTAACATATTTTCATTAGCCATAAATGGAATTAATTAGCAAATGATCCATATGGAAAATATTTCCTATTAGGTTTTGCTTATTCTTTAGCCTCCAGTAATGATCTTCAATAAGTTTTCTAACAGTGACATGTTAGGATCAGAGGCACAGCAGCACAGAACTTGTTAAATTATTGGTCTGTTCCAGTATCTGGTCTCCAAAAGTCATCATAATGAGATAATTCTACAGAGGGTGCAACTATTCTCCTAACGAATAACTAACAATCAGTTCTTTGGGGAGATTACTTCTTAACCAGTTAGTAAAACGCCTGTACCCTGCAACAAGAAGGCTTATGTCCATAAGGAATCTATATTTCAGTCATTTAGTTATGGACAGTATTATTAATAATATAAATGCAATAACTCGATGTTGGGGTTGAAAAAAGAAAAAGAAAAGAAAGTGTAGGAAAGAAATTGTTACCACTCATTAAGCACAAGGATGGAAAAATTGGAGTTTGCAAGATGTGACAAAAACACCAATGTCTAATAAAATTGTTTTTATTAGCTTAATTTGCCACATATAGCACAAATATTTAACTTGAATGAGGCATGAATTAGTTAAAAAATATGCACTGTACCATTTAAAGTGCTATACTTGAATAAAATAATGTATATCTTTTCATATGCAGTCCTTGAAGTCATACTACATACATCTTTAATTTCTCCAATTAAGAAAAAAAAGAACAAATGGAGTTAGATTTTAATTATTCATAGTTCATTTGAGAAAAATCTTTGTAAATGAGAGGAAGGAGAGTCGTGCTATCTATCACAATGAGAAAAAGAATAGATAGAAAATCCACTCTCAACTATTTGACAATACAGAAGCTTCTGCCTTCATTAGGTACTGCAGCCTGATGCATAAAGAAAGATGCATTATAGGAAGAGTTATTCAGGAGGCCATGTCATGGGAACTGCCCCCCAAAATGCTGAGGATGTTGACAAGTAACCACAGTGTGCATTTGGTAGAGTCCTACTGAGGGATGCATGTGCAGGCATGTCCTTGGAGCTTATTTATAAACAGGTGGGAATTCAAGGAACTGCCATATTGGCTCAGGCTTACGGTCTGTTCAGGACACCTTTGTTTTTTTGGCATGGAGCAAAGCCAGCTGAGTCAATGAACATGCAGGAATG
>NW_010413543.1:20889-31614 GCF_000710305.1 Buceros rhinoceros silvestris
AATGCTGTAGGAGATGTGTCCCAGGAAGTCCATATTCACCAGAATTTGACTTAAACCTTGGAATGTTTATTCCTTCCAGCACATTTTTTTATGCTGTTGTTAGAAGGAGGGATATTTCCCTTGTCAATAAGAAAGCAAAAGGTCCTCATAGGGTTTTTCTAGACTATTGATCTCAAGACTGCTTTGCTGCAGTGAGTTCCACAGTCTTATCAAGCACTAGATGAAAAATGATTACTTTCTATCAGCTTTGAATTGATTATCTTTCATTTTCATTGAATGTCTCCTTGGCAAAGGAGAACAGAGCCAGCAATCTGCCTTTTTGCGCAATTCATTATTTTATATGCTTTTATGTAGGCTTTCCAGGTCTTCTAATTTGTAAAATCAACAATCCCAGTCTTTTCATTCTGAATTTACGTAAGTGACCTCTGTGCTCTTAATGATTTTCAACCTGTCTCTGAACATGTAATTTTTAATAAATTCTCTGAATTTACAGGGTCTGATCTGGATACAGTATTATAATGGCACATCATTGTTTCATATACTGGCATTATGATTTTTCTTGTATTAAATTGCATTTGCTTCTTTAATTGCAATTGCAGTCTTTTTTGCATGGTCACAATTGGAATTGGTCTTTTTCTTAACACAGTTTAAAGCAGTGTGTGTTGTATGTATTTCTTTCAGTTTCATGCATATTACATTCCATTTTTCAGTGGTGAACTTTATTTGCTATTGTGGTCATTAAACTAAGATCTGTACAGGTTAAACTTTGAAAATCCCTGAAGTAGTTCCTGGTCCTCAGTTATGTAAATAATATATTGTCATCTGCAAATTGTGATGCTTCACTTTTCATCTTCCTGTTCCAGGTGTTAATAGGTATGTTAAATAATGCCAGTGACAATGTATAATCTCAAGGCATCTGCTGTTAAATTTTTAACTTGGCCATCAATTCTTACTTTGTTTTCTGTCTCTTAACCATTTCTTAATTCACACTGGTATTTCGCCTCTGTATGACTTTCTAAGTTCAATAGTAACATGTTTTTAGCAACCCTGTCAAAAACTTTGTGTAATCAAAGGAATCATTTCTTCTTTACCTGCTAATTACACAACACATTTGAAGAATATTAATGGAGTAGTGAGGCATAGTTTCTTTCTGCAGAATTTATGCTAATTAGGTATTGTCTTATCATGCTTTATCAAGTAGCATGTTATTCTATAAGAAATGATTTTTTAAAAAAAATTATCAAGATATAACAGCTTCCATTGTGTAAGTCCAGCCTTTTCTAAAGTATAGGGGCAGTGTCTGCAATCCCACAAAACTGTAATAGAGTAACTTCCTGGAAAGGGAGATTGTATATTTTGCTACCAGCTCAGAGACTTTATTCCTAAAATCCTTGGAAGACTTGAACCATAACCTCCTTTGCCCAGGAAGTCAATCGGTACAAATAGAGAATCAGAATGAAAAGGCGTTTACAACACTGGCTCCCAAAAAGCAAAATGCACCTGGAATAAAGCTGAAGTCTTGAACAGAGACCAAGATAAGAAAATCTATTCCTGATGAAATACACGTCAACATTTCTCTGACACATCCTGTGAATCAGCCACCTGAAGAAAGGGGGAGTTATAGCATCTCTTGTGGGAGTGCCTAGGAGTGAGAGCTTGTGCATAATATATGAGTCCATATAGCAACCAACACCTTGAGCTGAATGCACGTGCATCGCTGCCCTGGAGACGGCCCTTCTCTGTCACTAAGTTCTGTGGAGAATTCAGAAAGCCAGCGGTAACAGCAGAACACTAACCTGTTTCCTTGGGAGAATATTTTCTCCTTGCCTTCCCTGAACCAGGCGACTGAAGTTACTGAAGAGGTTCCATCTGGATGTCACCATCTCAGATGTGATGGATTATCTTACTGGCTGGTTGTTGTCAGAAATGCTACCATCTCCTCTTCAGCTTGGATTTCTTAACCTGTTTGGCCTTCTATTTTGGTCCGTGTCCTGAATAGACCCTAAATTTATAGTTGCTGTGAATGGTATTTTTGAGGAACGCTTTAAGATGACTTGCTGGACCCAGATATTTGGTGTAATAATAATAATAAAAAATTGTTGAAGTACTTTTAATCTTTCTTTCTGTATTTTAATTAATGTATATGGTGCCTAGAGCAAAGGAGGCCAGGCCCTTCCAATTAAATTGAAATTAATAGTAATAAAGAAGACAGGTCATAAATCAGAAGCATAAGGATTGAAATATATCACATTCTTCTTGGATTTCTTTTATTATATGTAGGAGTCCATGCTCAATTTAAAATATATTCTGGAACTCTGATGATTTTCTGTTAATGGAAAACTGCACAACACTCCAACTCTGTGGTGGTCCCATGGCCATGTTAAACTAGGTAATTACGGCTTTCTCCAGCTGAGCTAGCCACTAGAAGGAAGATACTGTTGTGTTTTAAATTTGCCACATTGTGTTTATTTTCTTGGAGTTTTGTTTTGTTTCTATGATTACTTTTTTTTTTTTGACACAAATGATGCTGTTTGCAATCCAAAGGCCACCCTTGTGTCTGAGAAGAGCCTCTCTGACGAGAGTGGATCATCTTATATGGATAAGAACATCTATTACACACTCTTATTTGTCATATTGAATCCTACATGCTATTGAAGAAACAGTTGTTCCTATTTTGAAGAGAGGAGACTTGAAGTAAAGTAGTGGGACAAAAGACTATGTAAAAATAGAAGGCCTTCTGTGTGAGGTGTGTGTGCTGGGGAATTATTGCTCCTTTTTACACAGACCTTGACTTGCACAGACATGCAAAACACAAACGATCACTCACAGTGTCATAGACTACCAGCAATAGGATGCTGAAAAAGACACAAACAAGAACTAGTGACATCACAGAAAAACAACATAAGGTTTTCAGAACAACATATTGCAAAAACTGTTTCACATTAATGTAGATTGTGAGTCTTCATACCCCAAAGTAAAAGGAAATGTTCATTTTAAAATCAATGCAATAGAAGTTTTGAATATCTTAAGTAAAAGACAGTGGTGATAGCAGTTACAAAACAGTAACTTGATTTAAAAATATTCATATTTCACTGCCTGAAATGATGACATAAATCTGTTTTTAGGGATATAGATGTAACTTGGTGTTCACATTTACTGAAAATATTACATAGAGGGAAGTGTGTATTTGTTTCCAAAAAGGTACAGCAGGTGCGTGTCCTGGAAGACCATATACTTTAGTGAGGAACATAAATCTTGAATTACTACCTCTCAAGTCAATGTTCTTCCAGATTATGACACTGAGTCCTTCACATACTGGAGCCTGAGAGGCTGGAGTTGTTGGGGAATGCCTGGGGCAGAAGCAGATAGAGGAGGAGTTGTTCGCAGGTTCTCCATACTCTAATTGATGCTGCGGATATTGGTATAAGATTTATGTAACTCCATCACAGACTGAAAAAATACAATACAAAGAGAATAACAAAATCCTGGTTTCTTTTATACATTGTCTATGTACACGCCTCTGAATTTCTTCTGCCTTACTTACACCCTCTTTCATTCTTCACAGGCTTTTAAAACTCCTTTCATGCTGTCTTAGCATCACAAATATGAGATTTTCAGTCTCTGCAGCTCTTGTTATTTAGAGTATCCTTCCTATATCACTTTGTCGTCTTGTTGCTTCATCTAATTGGAAAAACATGTATTTTCTCCAGGCTCGGAAAAGCCTATTGTTCAGCCACCCAGGACAACTTAACAACCAGCCTGGACAAATGTAATTTAATTACTTCTTCCTGACTTGCTAAGGTGCTGACCTGCATTTAAAGATCTTGTGTGTTCTCCAACCTCATGCTGAAAAGGAAACTATCTTCCACCTCAGTTTCTTTTAAGTGCTGCCTAACAGCAGGAAAAGAAAGGATGGCTTAGTTCAACCAACCATTTTCTCAGCTGCTACCTCTGTCTTGTTCACCAAGTACATCTCCTTAGCAAAATAATGATGGTGACGACATACATTGTAGAAGAACCAGGAAAGCTACAGTTCTTTGCCAGGAAGCAAATTTGCAGATATTTTCTTCATGAAAATCACCTGAAAAGAACATATCTATCTTCTAATTGATCTTTAAATCTTTTTTAAAATGCAGATTTTTTTTGCAGCTTCATTTAACTCCAAAATAGCTTTTAAAGTACCAATTCCTTCTGGCTCTCACCACCACTGGTGATGGCTCAGGGACCTTGCCAAGATTTTCAGGGTCTAGGCTGGGAGGAATTCAGCAACCATATTTCCTTGTCCCTGTCATATTCTCTAAGACCCATGGGTAGTCCCCTTCCAATTCCTGGCCTCTTTAAAACCACGACAACACGTACAGGGTACTTATTGCTAAAATACAGACTGTTTGATTGTTACTTGAGAAAACCTATTTTTGAAATGAGAAACCACTTAATCTCTGGTATTTACAAAAGCTGAAGACAACTTGTCTGATCAATTATCTTGGGAAAAGGGTATTTTGAAAACAAAATTCTGATTCCCCTACCCAGGAGGGAAATTGTATCTAAAAAGAAAAATAGCTTTAAGGTTGCAGGGTCTGCCTTGGACTTTGTGGAGAAGAAATGGCTTTCTCTGTCAGTAATATCCTCTGTAGCCTTGGTCAGCCCCTTGGGCTTTGTCAACCCCACAGCTCATGCAGATAGCTGTGCTCAAACTGGCACTGTTTGTAGCTATTGTGAGTAAGCTATCTTACGTTATGATCAGATCTGGCTGTAATTTCAGAGCACAGGTTTGTCTCTCAGCCTGGTTTCATAGGTGCATTTAAAATCAACCTGATTGAAATCAGTGGCGTTTAGACTTCCAAATGACTTAATCTCACTGGCTAGCTCCAGGCAGCTGGAGAAATATGTGATCCTGTGATTCTGGTCTTTCCCCCCTCTGCATTAGAGATCTGAATGGGATATGTCACGTAGCTCTTTCCAGCCTCCAGGATGGGATTTCCTTTATGGTGAGGACATAGGGAGGAGGGGGCAGTGTTGATGGGACCATGCAGTGTACATCCCAAGCTGCCAGGCTTCCCCAGTTCACCTCTCACTGACTGCTGTAAAAGGGGAATGCTAACACTGCCTTCTCACTCTCACAGCTGTATGGGGAGGAAAATATCCATTGAAGTTTGTGATATGCTATGGTTCTGGGAGCCACAGAAGTATGTGAGATAGACAGATAATTGTTACAAATTTGGCAGTTCATCCCATGATGAGGCACACTGCAAGCTCTGTGAAAAGTCTTTTTTTAATAGATGATTTCCTAAAGCTATTCAAAATATACAACTTTATTGTTTGGTATATCTGGAAGACTAGAGGTCCAAATTGAGAGGGAGAGCCTGTTGAGCATCATGCTGTCCAAAATGGTATTAAGAGTTATAAACACACTGCCCTGATGAACTGAGCATATTAGCTGAAAACTGAGGATGTTCTGTCATCACAGTTTTACTGGTGAGTTGAGACTCAGGAACATGAAGTCTAACTCCCAAGGTCACACAGCAAGACTCAGCACAGTTATGCCCTGAATCCACTACCATGCCAGATCAGTGGTCAGGCACAAGATCATCCTCCCAGTACTCTTCTGTTTTGTTTTTGGTTTTTTGTTTTTTTGTTTTTTTTTGTTTTTAATGCAAATAAATAAGAGCTGAATTCCAATTGCTCCCAGCCATTGTCAAAAGTATACGTAACTGATTGTTTTTCACTGCATTTGATTGGTTTTTACTCGGAGTATCTGTAGTGTGTGATGTCTGAAAAGCTTTAGAGGAGCCTGCAGTCATGCTGATGAAGTGGCTACATACATATGGCAAACTAAACAGTGCCGAGGCCTTTGGCTATGGCTGTGGGATGGAAGCACTGATTCTTTAACACAGAGTAGCTGCATCTGACGTGTCTACTGAGATTGGACCAGAGCCCAATCTAACTAACTCCTAAACTGTGTCTGCAAGTTTTTCCGGGGAGAAAGCTAGTTAAGCTTGGGGAAAGAACCATGCCGCACACTGTTCAAACCATTTAACAGGACAGACAATTTGGCTCCAGGGCCTGAACCCCAGCACTGTTTAATTCAGAAGTGCACATGTAGCCAATAGAGTGAGTCTGGGTATCCCGAATGCTTATTCTTTTTGTCCTACACATATGTGAGTCTCAGACAGCTCCTATTGTTTTCTGTACTTTGGAGCATGATAATGATTGAAGGATTTGATGCTGAGATTCATCCATATTCTCCAGGTGGCTTTGAAAAGCCAACCCAATTCTTGGGACAGAAAAAACAATCTAAAGTGAAAGAATGAGATAATTTTAGACCTTCGGCACTATGATTGCTTCAAGCAGTGCAAAGTTGTAATGAAAAACTACATTCTGTTGTGCTCACACACAGGCAGAGATACCTGTAGAGAAAGTATGTAACAGGTATAATAAGAAGCCTAGTTCTAGTTGGTAGGAAATGTCACATTTCACAGCTTTCACATAATAACCATCTTTTTTGAAACTGGAATGCAACATCCAAATGTCAGCCTACTCTTCAAATCTCTGGGTTTTTTACATGTTATTGTTCACTATATTGCATTTTTCATCTCTGCTTGCTGTGATATCATGGCATTTGATTTTGTTCTGGCCAATAGGCCAAGAAGCTCAGTTCAGTGTCAGGTGTCTCACTGGTCCATGGATTTGCAACTGAGACACTGTGGATGATTGATGTAGCTAGTGTCCCACCTTGCATGCAATAGAAACCCATAACCCCCACTAGGAACTCATTCTCCACCTGGTTTGGGGCCAGGAGTACAAATCTGTTCTCATGCTGGTGTCTTCTGACTCTGTGACCCAAAGCCTTAGTACGTCTTTCTTTGGGGTTTTTTGGTTTGGTTTGTTGGGTTTTTTTCCCCCTTAAATTTTTAATGTCAGGGACCTTCTTTCTTTCACAGATTAAATAAATGAGCTCCTTATTTATTTTTATGATAATGTATGTACCTTCTTCATCTTCAGTTTTTCTGCAGCGACTAGTAACTTTATATATAAAGCAGCACGGCATTCTCCTCCTTCTACCCTTCTTAATGGAAAAGTAAATGCTTATTCTTTCCTTCTACCTGATACATGCCTTCAAAATACTATAAAGATATGAACCCGATGGAGTTTCTAAATTATAAAGCAGGAGTTCTTTTGTATTACCGTGAACAACAACTAGAAATCTAGTTCTTTATAATAAGTTATTTATTCTCCATTTTGAGGTTTTATCCACACCCCAGGAGGTGGCCATGTATATTTCAACAGGTGCTGCATCAAGATTGCTATGATACTCTCAAACTATATTAGATTGTATCCAGTGGAAAGAAATGAATTTGAGAGCAAGACTTACAGGCTGATGAAAAATGAAATTCTTTTCTCTTGTTGAATGCAAAATTTTCTATTAGGTTCATAGCTGTTATCGGCATCAGCCTCATGTAAATACATATTTATGATCTAATACACAGCACTGACAGTATGTCCGGGAGAACAAGTATCTATGTATTGTACTCTGGCCAGAAAATTTGCAGGAGCTTTCCAGATCTTCTGAAAAACATAACAATAGGGTTCAAAAGGGCCTAAGGTGGTAGGCAGGAGGAGGCTTTGCATTACGATTGCCACACGCTATGGTTATTTGCTTGCTTTTAAGGAAAAGTAAGCACCCCTGTCTCGGATTCATGACAAGAAGTCAAGGAGGGACAGAGGCATGGAAAAGAAATGGTATATGATCTTAAGGGGAGAGAGGGCATGTGATGTTGGAGGAAAAGGTTTTTTTTGTGATTGAGTGGTCCTTGATTTCCAGCAATGCAATCCCTCTAACCGTAACATTGTATTAAGAGGAAGTATGTTTTGAAACTGCCTCTAACGAGATATGTGTCAAAGTTTCTGTGTATGACTCCTATAACCTGCCTTACCAAAGTATATGAACACTTCATAATCTTCAATGTTCTTTTCCTTTCAAACCTGGGAAAAACTTTTTTCCTCATCACTGTGGATGACGCACACAGACAAAGGGGGCCTACTTCCACGCAGTGACTTCAGATACTTATTACCCTGCGTCCCTCATCCATGCGTCTCTCAAGGTTCCAGTTCTCTCCTTCTCATTAAGTTGTCCCTTTCTCATATAGCCATAACATGACCTGAAGAAGAGAATAGACTCTTAGAAGACAAGTCTTCTTGTTTTCAAATAAAGCTTTAACCCAGCACTTTAAAACTTTTCTCCAGAAAGGACATAGCAAAGTCTAGTTCTGAGCCTGCTGGAGCAGGGCATATGCACAAAGAAATGTTTTGCAATATTGCAAAATGAGATTCCTGGGAACTTGCGGTCTTTCCACCAATAGAGTAAGAATTTCTGCTCTTTGTTCTTTTATAGTTAGCTGCTTTTTGTACATACGTATGTTCACATATGTATAAAATATGAAATATATAATCTAATTTTGATTTTAATTTGGTAAGTGCAGATGACTCTGTTTCATAACAGCCAAGATCACAATAATGATAATAACAAAAGCCTCGTGTCCCTGTCTGTTTGACAAAGAACAGAAACCACTGTTTCTAGAGATCATTTTCTCCAACTGCCTACTTCTTTCCCAACAGATTCTTCAAGCTGTATTGAATAGTTGGGGCAGACTTCAAGATTAAGAATCTGAATTTATGCACCTGTAGGCAGATGCCTCTAGATACTAGGCCAGCCCTTATAATCCGAGGAGAGGTAATCGATGCAGTCAGTGCAGCCTACAGAGATGGCCAGCAACTAGTAGAATGATTCAGTTGTCCATGCAGTCATTCAGTGACATATGAAATGGCCTAGGTTATTTTACCTGCATAGGAGGACTATGAGACTGCTTTGGGTCCTGTGTCAGCCCAATAAAAGTACCTTATATGGCATTGGACACCCATATATATGCCTGTTCAGCTGTCTAAGCATAAGTGTCTGGTGTTACATCAGGTGTGGTAAGCTACCCTGAACGCCTCTTTCCTGTCATCAGTCTTATGGTATAAGGGGTCTGACCAGCTTACATGAGGTGTCTGGGACTGCAAGATGCTACTGAGAAATCTCTGCTATAAGGAGCAGCAGCAGCTCCCCACCCTTCTCTTTGGAGCTGCATTTAAGTAGTCTCTGCTTGACCTATGGTGATCTATATGACTGTGAAGAGCCAAACCTGTGACAGCCCATGTGATCTGTTGATTCAGTCCCTGCCACTGTCCTGGATCTACCTCATCACTGTGGTCTCATCTGGCAATCGGACTCTTCACTAACACTTGTTACCATTGCTGGACCTGTTATGTTCACCTTGTTGGGATACCATGGGGCTGCCCCTTTGCTGGTGAGGTCTTTGCCCTACCTGCCCTGCTGTCATTCATGCTCCCAGCTTCCCTTCACTTGTGGGATGGCATCAGTTCCTGCTACTCTCTGGTGCATGTGATTTATTGAATCTCTGGGCCATCTCAAATGACAATGTGTTTAGAAAACTGAGTTGGACCTCTGCCTACTTTAAGATGTGCTTAATCACTTGCTAGGTGTCATTGACTGTACTGACTAAAAAGGAATTTGCATGCTCTTCTGAAGCTGCAGCTGGAGTTATTAAACCCTAGGGCATCTTAGATGGGAGTGGAGACTGGGCTTGGTTATGGGCAACTGAAAGAGCCTACTGTGCTGACTGACCACAAGAGTTTGAAGTTATTGCAGGTTTTCTCTAAAAGTGGACAGGCAAGAACAAATGAAGGGAAAGACTGAAAGGTGACAAACAGCAGAAGTTTAGAAGTGCACTCTTTCAGAGTAAACTGAGTGAACATTTTTGAGAGGCTTTCAAAATTAATTACAATCTTCTCTTGCAACAAATCTAGGAGATATGCTGAAATTTTACATACATTATAGGCAGAATCAATTTTTTCTTTAGGTCAAGGACTCTTTTTCCCTACTCATCTGAAATGTGCAAGGTAATAAAACATAGGATTAATAGGTCTTAAAGAAACTTCAGGCATACATATTTATGGCTAAATTTTAGCATAATTATATACAAAAGTTTCCATTGAAATAATAATAATAAAAAAAATCAACTAATCTTTGCATTGTTTTTTTTCAATTTCTCTTTTCTTTGCTCTTACTTTTGTTCTGTAACTCAGGGCACTTATCCAGCAATTATTTAAGCCTCATGCTTATTAATGTCATTGGGCCTACTCATATGGAAAAAATCGTGTGAATATCTAACTGTTCTTCAGGACTGAGTCTTCTATAGCCAGAATCCCAATATGCAGCAATGTTTGTTTCAATTCTGAGCATCTGCTCTACTTGGCCACAGTATCACCAATAGTATCTGTGGGAAAGGGATTTCCTTTGCTAAGAGACCTCAGGAAAAGTACTACTTTTTGAAAGGCTGAGAATCCATGTTGGTTTTGACAACTGAACAGGTTTCCCAAATATCTCTTGAATGGCCTTACACATGGAGCTTGCCTGGTTAAGAACAATGGGCTTGGTGCAGCTTAGAGCTTGGGTCAAGCATATTTGAGGTGGTAAGGTATATCTGCCTTACAATACATTGCAGCTTCCCCAAGCATCACTCCAAGAGAGATTGAAGGGAAGGTGTAAAACATGCCTGGAGGTTCCTGAATACTAACCCTATAGGAAAGTGGCAAGGTGATAATGCGGAAATCCAACAATTCTTTGTAGGGTACAAAACTCATCACTACCCTCTTCTCTTTCCC
>NW_010413543.1:31690-49255 GCF_000710305.1 Buceros rhinoceros silvestris
CCCTACGAGGAATTGTAGACACCTCCGAAATGCTGTTCTGCTACAGATCCTAAGGATCCTGTTCTGCTTTTTACCTCTACTGCCCATGTCCTGTTGGGGCCTTTGTTGTGCCTTTTTGGATTCTAGAAAGGTGTGAAGAAGTCAGTCATCACAAAAAGGGTCCAATATGTGATGCACAAAACCCACCAAGATCAAGAGGGTCTACCAAATAGTATAATACAGACATGATTTCTAGATAGGTCTGTCTCGTAAATCAGCAAAGGGATAGGGAAGAAAGCAGAGGAGGTGCATTGGAGATGGGCACTTGTGATAAATGGTACAATGGACAAGTTAAAATCAAAGCCACATTCTGTTAGGGCTTGGCAATTCCCTCTTCCTCCTTTATGTAAATAAGTAGATCCAAGTGCAAAGAAAAATGAACACATAGAAAGACACCTGCTATTCTTCAGTGGTTATTTTTTTGTTGGCCTAATTATATTTTAAAAAAAGTTCAAGCCACCCAGTCAGGAAACAATATCAAGTGACATAAAAGTTCCTTCAAATCCTGTGAGAAAAGAATTGCAAATAATGAAGAAACTAGATCAGCTTCCCCCATCTTGGGGTTTTTTTTTCAGAGATGATTTAGAGAATATTTGACCATAATGGATATGTTTGAGGGAATCAAGGCTTTTTTTGCCTGCTGTTATGAATGATGCTTGTGAAACACAAGAGTGACTAAATCATGAGGATCCTGTTCTCAGCTTGCGGGCAAAGCTATCTCCCACACACTCTGCCAATGGGAGATGATTTACCAGATGAGTCCAAGAGATAACTCTGAAAACCAGTGAAAGGCTTCTCCGGAGTGTTGCTTTGTGTCTTATCCAAAGCTCTTTTCGCAAGGCAGGAAAGTACAGTGATAGACTTAGCTGTGCTGTTACTCTACGGCTGTCAGGGTTTAAGCATTACTATAATGTATCATGAGGAACGCTGCGCCACTTGCATTGGAAATGTGTCGGAGCTCTTTCTTCCTCTGTAATTTTTGTCTTGAGCTGCAGAAGACAGGAGCATTTGTAAGCCATGAAACACAAAAGGCAAAACAAAAACATTTTTATTACTATAATTGAGAATTTGGAAGAGGGGAGTTAAGTGCTTGTACCTAATTGTACTGCAATTACCCTGTTTAATCCAGCAACAGGCTTCTTTCAAGCCTCATCACTATACCTGTGTAGAAGAATCTCATTTCACCACTTACGAAAGACTTGTCACTTCAGATATTAAGCACAATAAAGCTTCTCATTTCCTCTGTCTCAATTTTCCATAGGGATCATTAGAAAGATAAAGACAGACAATGCAGAATGTGGCCTCTTTAATGAGATTGTACCAAGAATGAATGGGACTCAATGTCTACAGTATTTACAGACAAGTAAGACACAAGTTATTCATGTCTGTTTACCTTACCTTTATTGCTCATATTGTCTTTACTACTGTTGTAAGGAAGCTGTTCATCATCTTTAATGTGTTTCTTTTCTTGAAACTGAGGCAGAGTGAGATCTGGCTATCCCTGGTTTACGGATGGAGAAATGAAGTTGAGGAAGATTATGTCTGGTAATTCAAGGATATTAATTTCTATTTAAATCAGTAGGAATGAGGTGCCCTTGTTGCTCCAAAGATCTGAGCCACTTGCCCAATGACATGTCCAAACCGGGGAAGATGGGACCTGTGTTCTATGCAAGTGCTTTAATGACTGGTCTAACCTTCTAGGTGTTACTTACACACGCTCTGATTTTGTTTTCACTCTGCCTGAACAACACAGCCCTCCTTACTCCCTTTTGTGTTACATCTATTTAGGAGTACCTGATATGATCTATTTTTCCATCTCTTGCTTCTGCAGGTGAAGAGTAGAGGCATGTCTGTATCTCATGGTTCCCTGTGATGCCCTAACCCTTCCCCTGTGCTGTGCAATGTCCTCACTAACCCCTCAAGAGCTACTCTAAAGGATTCTGGAATACTTTGCTATTTTTTTATCATGATGCAGGCTGTCTCTTATTTCTAATTGTTCAAATTATTCTTGCCTCTCAAGCAACTTGAGGTATGCATAGGGTTTTCTGCTACTTCACTTGAGCGGATTAAACCTTTTCTCTCTGCCTGTGCACAATTTTTGCTGTTAGATAATGCTCTGTTTGAGCCTGATTTGGTGTTCCTCAGCACTCTACACTGACTCCTACCCTCCTTAGCATTTATGTGCTGGGATCTCACTTCCCTCTATTATAAAACTACTCTTCCCAGCTCAGAAGGCAGCTAGATCCTTTATGGTTTTGCTATGCTAGCATATCCAGGCAGTGCCATCTTTACACCACTTTGATGTATGCTGGACATTTGAGGCTGCACATTTAAAAACTTACTCAAGTTCAGCTTCCATAAAATGGGGATTCTACTAAATGACAAATGAAGAGGCAAACTCCCAGCCTGTTGGTTATTTTTGTTTTAATGGTAGCTCAGTTAATCACTTTAATGATATTACAGAACCTTGCATTTTTATAATGGCTTGTTTCTCAAAGGATAGTAAAGCACTATGCAAAGTCTAATTTATCTCTTCTCTCAATGCTGAACTGCAGATTCCTTTGCAGTGGAAAGAAGTGGCTGTCTAAGAAAGCATAGAAAATGTTACGAGGAATTTGGGATGGAAACTCTATCAAGGAGAAATTATTACCATATATTCATTGCTGTCTCTTTTGCTGGGATGTGGATGCAAAGCCACCCAGAGAAACAGCTGATATTTGGTTGTTATTGATGTTGATGACACAGTTATTGCTGCAGGAGTAAGAAAGAGGACAGAGTAGCCTGAGACAAGGAGAGGTGACAAGGAGACTAAGCTGATACCCTGAAGCAACGGGAGGCAGAGGCTAATCCGGTGAAGTGCCAGATATTGCCAGTTTCCTGAAGCGATGCTTGGTTGCAGTATGGTGCACTGGACTAGAGTAATTGGTTCTAATTAATTGAGACATTCATTCTCCAGCTTACAAACAAAGTCTGTTTTTGTTCAAATTTACTCCAATCCAGTAATTTCCCTCTTTCCTCAGGGAAACGCAAACTACTGTAATTTTATCTTCTTATCGCCAACCTTTTCCATTGCCAGATACTAACAACGCTCAGACTGTATGTGCCTAATCTCATTTCTATCAATATGCTGTATTCTTACAAAGAAGACCCAAATTTCAGAATTTGGGTAAACAATGATCTCATGTTCATGAACAAGTGACAAAGGCACCACAGAGTTGGATTGAATTTCATTCTGTAGTTTGCAAACACCCACCATCGTTCCTTGGAACTTAAGTAAGTTGATTACTGCATATAACCTGTTAATATCAGTGGCTTATGCCTGCTGTATAAAAGGGGGTTAATGCATCTGTGAATGATGCTCCAAAAATGTATTTAGAATGTCTTTTAATAGAGCTATAGCTATCTGCCCAGGAAGGTATCAACAAACAAGACAGGTAATCACTACTCATCTTAATTATTGTAATAACACATCCAATATTCAGGAGTAGTACGACTGCACTGTCCTGTATTTATTTTATTAATGACAGGGACACAGATCTTTGAAGTTGTGTGATTAATTAATGCTTTTACCAATAACTTCAGTTATGTCTGCTGCTGGGAAGGGAAGTTATGACACTGAGTTTTCAATCACTTTTAGCTTCTGGGATATCCTTGTTTTCCTTATTTTTATTATTTTTTTAATCACAGAAAGGCTTTCTGACTTTTATAAAAACACCTTCTCGGTGTTGGTGTTAAAGAAGACTCTGTGTTCTGAGCCCTAGAAACCCCTTGGCATCTTTTATTGAGCCACAAAATGGACAATGAGGAATTGTAGTGTAGGAGCAGGAGATGCTGGTGCTTCCCTCCCTCTCAAGGTTTTCAGCATGCTCCAGAGTCCATTAAGACATGGGGCTCCTAAGCAGGTTACAGGGAGCTCTGGATAGTCCAGGCAGTCAAGGGACTATTTTAGATTGCACTTCAGATCATTCACAGTCCCCACCTAGAGACGGTATAAAAGATACCATCTTTTCTCATTCTCTGTCATCAGGTAACACAGCACACAGTCTACTGGTCTGCAGCCCACCCACGGTGTGGGTTGGTGACAATTATATAATTTTGCCTTTTCATGCACACTCTCAATTCCTCCCTGGATGCTCTCTGTTTGGCTGCGTATGCTGGTAAATACTACCAGCACCATTTTGTGGCCTGGCAGCCAGGTATCACAGAACAGACTATGGCTGCGCTATCAGAGTTTCTAATCACACGAAGTAAGGTCGCTGTGTCCACACAGCCTGACAGGAGCAGTTCCTGGATCATGCTAATGCCTTCATTCTGCCTAGGAGTTATTAGAGCTTGTTAACCCAAGCAAAAACCATGCCAGCAACCAGTGTAACAATTTAAAAGTATAGATTTAGTAGCGTAGGTAATTATTGTAGACATAGTCATTAAGTACATAGAGACAATGATCAAGATTTATTACTATAAATCACTTCATTGCCTCAAACTCGGTTTATAACAAGGAACTTGAATCAGAGTCATCTTCTCTGTATTGCCAAGGAGGCAAAATATGCGGAAAACAAAACTGAGGATCTTAGGGACAATTTGGTTCAAAATATGATATTAACAAATCAGGAAAAATACAGAGGGCAGTGGGAAATGTCAGGGGCATGTGGTCATTCTTACACTGTCCAGGAAAGAGTATGGGTAAAATTAATTTCTAGTACTGAGCCAAACTGAAGGGATTATCAGTGGATTTATTTTTTGGGAAAAGGGCTTATTTTGTATTAAATTCTTGTTTAATCTGAAATGCTGAGCTTTGTGAGATGGCATAGATAAATGCTTTCAGTCTGGACACGTCCTTCAGTGCAGTGCTGGTTGATAGTCCCACAGGAAGAGAAAGTAAAGTATCAATGCTGAACAGAAAATGGCACTCATTAGTTTGTAATTAATGACAAGTGAGTTAGGATAGCAAATGGAAGTGTGGGACTGCTCAAGGGAATTCTTTTACAGCTCTTCCAAAAATATAATTTAAGTCTTTATGTTTCTGCATTATAGTGGAGCAATTGCATTGGTTAAATCACCAAATTTACGATGATGTTGATGATTTATCATTGCCTGTATTGCTGATGTGCTTGGCCTTGTGTATAGCAAAAGGCAAGGTCAGCAGAAGGGAAAGAAAAGCCATTTACTTCCCAATTTTATAGATGCCCAGGAGGACTGATACTTTTCCAAGGTTTGGCTGGAAGTCTGTGGAAGCATTTGACAGAGACTTTCTCTCTGGAGACTAATTCAGTTGCTTACCTGTAAGACCATCCTGCTTTCCTATACTAATGGTTGAACACCATAACCTGTGTTTTCAGTGTCACACTAAGAAACATTGACCCAGTTAAGTGAAAAAAAGAAAATGTGCCTTAGAATGATTGAAACTGAGCGTTATCTTTGTTTCCATCAAGAATGAAATGTAAATCTTTACCGAAGGTGTGAATTCATAGCAACAAACACTCACAGCGAGAAAAGCATTCAGGAGATAAATGGAATTTATCTGACAGTGTAAGTTCAAACTAAAATCTGAAGTAATGCAGTGAACAATGTTTAACAAGATTTCAGTGACTCCTGGTGCGTTTATAATCTGCCTAGTCTTTTGAAAATGTTTCCTTTATAAATGTTTATCCCAGCTGTCTAGTGAGATTAAGAGCTTTTCTCTTTGAGTGCCATGTTCGCCAACAGTCCGGGATTTATTTGCATTGGCAGTTCCTCTGGCATCAAAGGTGTGGTCATTGCTCCAAGCTGCCATCATCAGTGGGTACTTCCAGCTACTTCCCAGGGAACAGACATGTCTTATCTCTTTGTCTTGGGAAAGCTAAATCTTAATGCCCATGAAAGTGTGCACTTGGTCAGTGGTCACTCAGGTCTGCTGCCCTTTACTGTTTGTTTACACATTGTACTTGAATTTTGACCTGTGGAGCTGGTTGCCTTGCATGAGGTGCCTTATGCTGTCTGAGATGCCTTACAGCATCCACGGCTACTGCACGGGCTGGCAGATATGATGAATCTACAGAAAACCTGTGTCCTTCTGGAGTGGCAGGTGGATTCTGTGAAGGGCACTTGTCAGTGCATAAGGTGTTCATGTCTGAGTGGCCCAGAGGCTGGGCATTTATAGGTCTTTTTAGACTTCACTGACTGCACCGCGTAGCGGCTTGACTCAGTTATCTAGCCTGGACATATAATGACAATTTGAGAGACCATAGTATGTCCTGCCTTGTTTCCAGCTGCTTCTCCTGAAAAATGGGGTTCTTGTAGATCTTCTGCAAAGCAGAATCGGAATTTTCCCCTAACTTTTAAGATTTGGCTGGACGGGTTGCTGGGCCATCTTGTCTAGACCCTGTTTTTGACAAGAAATGTTGGACCAGATGATCCTTGAGGTCCCTTCCAACCTGGCGTTCTATGATTCAGAATTAATTCTGGAATTTCCTTTTTACAAACTACTGTGGTAGACTCCAAAGCAGGACTTAAACATGGAATTTCAGCACCTGCACAGGACACTGGTATTGAATATATCTCCAAAATTCAGACTCAAGTTGTTGTCTACTATTTCCCTCTACTGTGGCTTGACGGCTATTATTCAAGAATAAAATACTCTACACCAGATTGCATATAACCACTGAAAGATCATAGAAACATAGAATGGTTTGGGTTGGGAGGGACCATTAAAAAATCATGTAGCTAACGCCCCTGCCATGGGCAGGGACATATTTCACTAGATCAAGTTGCTCAAAGCCCTGTCCAATCTAATCATGAAGACTTCCAGTTATGGGGCATCCACAGCTTCTTTGGGCAACCTGTTCCAGTGTTTTGCCACTCTCATCACAAATCATTTCTTCCTTATATCCAATCTAAATCTACTGTCTTGATACTGTAGGGAATAAGAAACTTTCTTGTCCATGTCATCTGGAGATTGGGATTGGCTCTTGTCTGGATGGTTCTTTTTTCGAAGTATACCCTTGATTCAGGCATGAATTATTGGGTTGGGTGCTGGACTTGCAAGTCAAAATGTTGCACAGTATTTTAAGTGGAATATTGGACTAGATTATCGTAATTATCTGCTCTAGCTTTAACAGTTCTTCAAGGGTAGGATTGATTCTAATGTAGAGGTTTTTAGCATTGCAGGTTGAAAGTTGCCATGTAAATGCAAAATGAAATCATCTTCTTATTAATCTTATGCTTATGTGAAGACAGACACTGTTAAATGGCAAGGAATAATGTTACCAAGGTGGACAGGAAGACTACCCATAAATAAAAACAACAAAGCCTGAATTTTAGCTCCCAACTTTGACAATAACAAAAACTTGGTAACTTGGAGCATAAATTCATTTATAACCTGTATGAGAAGGTAAATTCACTGGGGCAGGTTATTGCATCAAAACTATTAAAAGATTTCTTATTCTTCAGCACAAAGGTGATACTGTTTACTGTCATTGGACTCAAGATTAGATGAACCTCTGACTAGACCAGGAGAGTGATTCTTCTGTCAAATATTCAAGATGGAGAATTTTTTCTTAGGCTTTGGTCAGGATTCAGTCCTGTATCTGAGCAATGATTAAGTTGAAAATATTATTTTTCTGTGTATGAGTTAGGAATTGACTGATATCTTCAGAAATAAGCCATTGTTGCATTAATCAATTCTACCTTGCCGATGGCATTTACAGGGTTAATGTTTTCTGAACACTCCACCTGGTAAATTACTGCTCCTACGCTCAGCGCAAACTCAATTTCATTCCTTCAAGGTTTCAGTAATCGTATCGCTTGGCAATAGCTGAGCTGAAGTTTCCTTTGAATCTGAAATTGTATAATTGAACTTTTGAACTGAAGTCCACCCATCACTTTCTAGCCACTCTAGTTACTCTAGCCACTTTCTAGTCACTCCTTGGTGACAGGGATATTTTTCTTTAGTTTGATGATAGCTGATTACTAAATCCTTGGTTTTTTCTTTACTTTTAATGCACCATGCTGTGTATTTGTTTGTGATTTTGGCTCAATCAAAGAAATCTATTATCATTGGTACTACTCCTTGCTTTTATAACCCAGCTTTCACTGCAGGCTTTCTAAGCACTTCAGAAGCATTAAGCTCCATAAGAGGTCTATAATGAAGATAAACAATTTTAAGCTCTGGGGCAGAGACAGTAATTTTCCATATCTTACCAAGGCACAATGGGATCCTGGGCTGGTTTGCCTCTAGGCACTATTGCTATGTAAGAAACAGTAATGTATCCGCGTATTATAGATGAAAAAAACGAGGTACCAAGAGCCACCACAGAAATTTTCAAAATCTGGGCCTTCAAAAATCCTAAAGATTAAATTCAACACATGTATGAAGAAGAAGAAGTATTTGACATGTATAGGTACACTTTCTCTGCCACAGTAGTAGAGTGTGTTAAGAAGAGACTCTATGAGCCTAAGACAGTATACTACTTTTAAACATCTTTGCAATAGTTTTTTATGTTATCTCATTTCTATTTTAATTAATCAGTGTCTCTTGCTCATCGTTAGGAAATCAGATACCCTTGGAAACTGAATAATTTATTTGTAATAAGTACATAACATTAAACCTCGTCTTTTGTTTTCCAGTTGTGCTAGGTGCTGTACATAAGCGATGTTTTTCTATTTAGATACACCATCATGAGGTCTCCTTACGCATGGAGCTTCGGATCCTCAGGCAGGGAAAAGAGGGAAGGTTGCCTGACTCGCAGTGCAGAGCACAGCCTGGTCCATGCAATTACATACACAGGCCGATATCAGAGAAGCTTTCTCATGCTGCTTTGCAAATGCATTTTTTTGTTAAGGTAGAAGAAACACACAGATCGTTGGGATTTTGGGGTTATGATCCAGGCATAGTCCCTGGCTGAGGCGCTTAGTGCTAATAAATAATGTACTTTTTTTGTTGGTTACAAAAATCTTTTGAGCTTATTTGTTTCAAAGACTTTTCAAAAAAAATATTCAGCTACTGCATGGTTTGCTTGGTTTTCCTCCTGGGTTGCACCTGATAAAGCACACCGATCACAGAAGGCAGCTGAAAAATACTGATGCTTTCACCTGCTGCTCAGGGTGATTCTTTAACACTGCCTGAGTACCTTATATCCAAAAATGGTTCTTTACAACACAGCAATTATTAGAATGCCTTATCATCAAAGGTCTTGCACATACATAAGGGACCATGATCACACTGGCCAGATCACTTGTGAAATTAAGAAACTATTAGTTACATGATAGGTAGATGACCAGAAGTAACGCTCTTATATTTGTGATTGTGTTCACAGAGCTCTTAAATAAAATTAAGTTGTAATGGACATCAGGGTGAGGGAAGCTGCAGGTCTCTTTAGAGGGAAAAATCATACTCTATGCTGGGAAATAAATTCAAAACCAACAGCAAAAGTGTTGGCTCATCAACATGATGCTGCAAATTAAACTAGCAATGGTTGCTCTAGTTTGTAATTTGGATCTACAGCTGCCTTGACTCACCATCTTTAGATGATGCAGTCATCCTAGACTAAGTCAATGAGAAAGATTAGCTTTTACCAGCCTCCTCTGAGTTAGTCATTGGTTTGATCATGATGGCTCATAGATGAGCATTTTCTTTTGCTTCAAATTTACTCAAGCCAGATGGAGACCTTGGAATCATCTAAATAAAGAGGAACTCTGCTGATTTCCCATGGTGCTAGCTTTGGATTTATACAGGTGCACTTAGAATTGTTTCCTGGCTTCCTGCTGGCTTTGCGGACAGCAGACAACAAGAGTTAAAAACCAAACAAACTAACAAACAATCAAACCAAAACCAAAATCAATCCGCCCCCCTCCCCCCCCACTTCCTAAGGCATGCAGCAGGTAAGATTTTATTAGCCTTTTTAGGCCTCTGACTAATTTTCAGGTATTATTTTCAAACGTGATCTCTTAAGGATGTGGGATGGCCTCTAAAGCCCTGTTGTAGGGAGTTAATTTGGCTGCTTAAGTCATGCAGGAAGTCTCCCAGGGCTTTCTCTATGGTCATTGGAGAGAAACAGACTGCAGAGCATGACTGAACACAGTCTCAGTCTCTCCTGAGAGAAGGGCTTTCTAAGCTTTTGGTCTGTGCCATTTGTTTGTGTGTAGCCCAATAAAAAAAAACCAAACCAAACAAACTCACTCCACTTAGAGTCGTTATATACTTCTGTAGAAGAAGTAGATAATCCCAAAGGTCCAGCGCAAACCATGTGTACACTCATATTTAAATATCTGGGTGTGTAAGTAAATTGAAGTGTCTTACTAAGGTTTCAGAAATGGGCTTGTTTGCAACCGAACTCAGACTTTGGGAGATACTGCTCCACTGGAGCATCATTCTGACACTCCAACAGCTTTAAGAAAATCCTCCTTTCCTTTCTCATTACTATTAAATAGCACACTTTCCTCCTTTGATCAGGGAATAGACATCTACATCTGACTCCATCACCTTTCCGACTTCTGCACTATTGAAGGGCAGAATGGCAAGTTAACCATCTGTATTGGGAATTTTTCTTGCAATTCATTGTGTCCATATTCTGTTCTTTTATGAATATAAATGCCACAGAATATCTGGGTCAACGATGTCTAAAGTTCTTTTTCTTGCATCTTTAATTGACTAAACTTAAAACAGGCCCTTTTGTGAACTTCTTTGGGCTGTATTGACACCAATTTCTTTTATAGAAAATGTCAGGGAATTGTGCTTTCAGGAGTGAAATCATCCTGTGTCTTATATGTTTCTCAAGCCCTTTTAGTGGAATGGGGCTTGAAATGCACTCACTGCTCAAGGTTTGAATGTTTGAATCTGTGCGCCACCTCTTCCTCCTTGTCTGAAATTTTTAGCTTTTGTAAGAAGAACAATTTTATGCCCTCTCTCTGGTGCCATTTGAATTCATTTATAGATTGCTGGGATCTCACAGAGATTTACAATACTAATTAATTAACTTTCACATTTCTCTTGGGTTGTAGGTAAAGATTATTGTCCCCATCTTACAGGGGTCACCAGTGCTCCCCTCTTAGTCAGCCTTGTTTAAATCAGTAGTACCTCCACTAAAATCAATAGTGTTACCCTGCAGTAGAATTGATATGAGTCAGTGAGGAATCTGGTCTGGAAAACATACAGCCTGAGCTTAGATGTGCATTTCCTTCATGGGACTTTGAGAGGTAAATAGAGGTGAGGGTTTCATGGGGAATATCTTGGAGGTGGGATCTAATGAAGTCTGGAAGAACTTGTATGACTGGGGCCTAAGGAATAGCCAGCTCCTCTAGCATTTCTGGTGAACGGAAGCACAGCCGCAGTCACACTTTGCAGACTTTCTCTAACCAACCCCCAAGTACCAGCTTGTGTACTTGGAAGCCCTCAAAAGGGGCCAGGAGTTGGGATAGGAGATCCACAAGATGAGTGCAGAGAGACAGAAGTGAAGCTGGCAGAGGGATTTTGTAGAAGCCTGGTGCCCTTCCAGGATTTCAGTGCTGTGCATGCAGAAGAGATCTAAGTATGATCAGTCGTTGCCTACACACACTGATGGTGTGATTCACAGCCAGTGCAAATACAGCTTTGAGAACAGATGCCATCCTTACAATGCATAACAGAGGATTTTGGCAGGCTCTGTCCTGGGGCGAGAAGCATCTTCTCCATGCCCGTAAGCAACAACAGTGTTGGCAAGGCATGTTTCAGGAACAGACTGGTCAGTACTTCTCAGGTCTAAGCCCAAAATAACTTCTCCAAGGTCAGACAGCAGAACGAGAAATAAATACTGGCTCCCATATGTCTACTCTTACTTCTGGATTCCTTCCCCAGCTAAGTCTTTCATTTAATGCACTTGGTCTTGAACTGTGCATGGTGCTGCTTTGTTTCTGATCTGTCCATAGCTGCTATATTTATGGTGGCTCCACAGGCACCTCTTGATCTGTCTCTCCCAGTGGAATTGTCTATCAGCACTTTTTATGAGCTTCTTGATTTAGAGCGTGTGTTATGAACTTTGGGACCACTCTCTGGACAATGGCTTGTTTATGGTGCTCACGTCATTCTTAGTTCAGGGTGTTTATTAGCCTAAGTCTCCCTGTCACTATATTACTTTGGAATAATATAGATCTTTATTGTCTGTGTCCTTTGATTTTTCTAGCCATGCACGAGTCATACCAAGTCTCCAAGTTTTAACGACTGTCTCATTAAGATATTTCACACTTTTCTTCACGAAATCTGGCAAGTACAATAAAGCAATTCATCCAATTTACATGCTGGACATGCATCTGGACACTTTATCTACTCCTTCCATTAAATTACTCTTACTTTTGCCAGATTATGTTGGTGCTATCTCTGACTGCTTGAAAGATAAGACTGGCAAATAAGATTAAAAACAAACACAATTATTTTTAAAAGCCTTTTGCGCATACATAGTTTTTGAAATCTTGGTACAATTAAGCCCTCCTTTTCCTCAAAGAATTCCATTTAGGGCATATTATCTTCATTGTTTGAACGTCAGAGACAGCACTTCCTGCAGTTGATGGTCCCATGATGTGTGGTGCTGTATGAGTAAAGGAGAAAGGAGATGTTTTGAATAGTTAGAGGATGTGGTTTTATCCCTATTTTACAGGTAGGAAATTCAGGTAATGATGTGCCCTGGATTGCCAGGGGACCTCAGCCAAGATAGGAACTGTGCTCCATAGTCCCAGACTAGTACCTCAACCATTTGACCAGGCTCCCTGTGAAAAATGGTGTTTATGAAATCCCAACAGCCTTGTTGGCCAGTCGAGCCAAAAGAACACTGTCTGCAGTGAGGAATGGGAGATAAAGGCTTTTGTGGGCACTGTGCATGCTACATCCTTGCAGTTGGTATAGCAGGTGCTGCCACTTGTTTTATTGATGTAAGTAATTTGAAGGAATGGGGGACCTGAGCAAATTGCCCTTGTGAAGGAGAAAAGTGGAAAATAAAACTAGCAAAACCATGAGAAGATGTAGGAATATTTTCTACCTATATTTTCTCCCTGTCTGTTGTTTCCTCACTCTCTCCTCTTTGGTGTTTGTCAGCTGTCCTTGTGCCACCTGCAGCCCCTGGTAATTTTGCCCACCAGTAGTGGAGGACTGGTGCAGCCTCAGAAATGATTCACTGTGTAGTAAACTGCCTCCCACCTGAGCCTGGCTAGATCTTGCCACGCAGTCAAAGACACTGCTATCCCCACAGTAAAGGCAGCATAGGAGATTTGTGTCGTTGGCTTGGATGTGACAGTTCACAGGCCTGTCGAGGTGAAGGTTCTTTGGGTCTAAGATGTCACGGCAAACTGCAGCAGTGGGATGTCTTTAGACAGGTGTGCTGTTTGCTGGTGCATCTCTGGAAGCAGATGGATTCTGTTCCCCCTACCCACCCCCCTTAACAGCAAGATTTAGCAAAGCTCATTGCCCAATCCACAGTCAGGAATGCAAGTGCAGGCTGAGGAGGCATAGAGAGGTTGGTGAGGGCTGGAGGAGAGGTTACAGACTCCACAGTCCTTTTTAATGCAAGGTTCTCTGATGCACGTATGCTCGTACAAACACACCGTACCCACAGGGCGCAGATACCAGTTTGGGCAATTCCTTTTTCCCTATCTGCATATCAGTCACAGTTTGAACTGTGGATTTTTTTTTTCCTCCTCTTTTGTTTTATCCCATCCCATTTTTTCTTCTCTGACAGCTCTTCTCCAGTACTGAAACAAATGCTATGCTGCAACACCCCTATAATATTGGGCTAACATTAAGTCAGAAATCAGTTGTGTGAAATTTAATTCCTTTTTAAATTCACCAAATGCCTTTCTCATTGCTTGTCCACACATTCCATGGGTCTCCTTGCAATCTTTCCTTCTTGTTTTCTTTAGAGCTATGTATCTTACAATCTTTACCCCGCTGTTGCTTTGTGACTTTGTACTTCATTACAGCTACAAATATCTCTGAAAGAAATCTCACTTCTCTATTATTATTTCCTGATTAACAGCCCTAGTATCTTTGCTCTTTGCTTATATTTTGCCCCTTTTCAGAAGGCTCTTGTATCTGTTGCCTTAATCTCCCACTGCTTGCTCCTTCTACTTCTGTTCTTAGTATTTCTGCTTACAGTTCAGACTTTCTGAGGAGAAACTAAATTAAGGAGACATCAGTCATGCTGCGAAGCCTGAGGAAGGAATGGCAGCAGGGGTGCAGGAGGGATCACGGGGAAATGCACTATTCCAGTGGGAAAAGCCTGTTCCCAAGTTAGCAGGAGCAATGCAGGCACTTGCTTTTCAGGGATAGTGGCTCTAGACTTTCTACGAGCATGTCTGCATTTCTAGGACACACTCTGTATCCCACAGCTTTCCAGGTTGGTTAAAGGTTGGTTTCTTATTGTATCTTCCCCACTAATCCTCTCTTTTATTATTAGATTTCCAGTGTCTGCATCTCCCTTACCGCTCCCACTCACACATGCCAGCAAGGCTACTTTCCTGTACAGTGAAAACCTCAGGCAAACGAATTCTCTGCACTTCAGAGGATTGAATGATGACTCTTCTGAACTGGCCAAAATACGGTGTGGTGGGCAGAGTCTAGAAAAGAGTTTGGAACTGTGAACAACAGAATTATTTAGGGAAATAATATGTTGTGTTCTAGCTTTGGAAAAAAAATCAACCTAAAATATGAGTGCATAAATAGTTTGTGATTCAGCATCTTTTCCTTCTCAAGGGATCGGGCCATGTGCCCTGAAATGTGAACTAGGATCCAAAATAATATTCCCTGTTCTGTTGACACAAAACCTTGTCAGAATCTGGTTCCTTGTGTTCGGGCATGATCAAACGGAGAACTGAATGAATCAGCATGGCAACAGATAATTAATGATATCCCAGGTCTTGGCAATTTTTTTTTTTTTTTTGTCAGTCTTAGAGAACATATCACCAAAAATTCACGTCTTGCATTGTCCTCACAGAAAATATGACTGCAGCACTCTCTAAGCACTCCCCTGAGTTTTATCTGCTGTGATCATATCCCATTCTCAGCAAAACTATCTGAGCTTTACCAGGCAGTGGATACTGAATGTGCACGGCAAAGCAAAAGTTTCTCTCAGCAAAAACAATGTGAGATGAATACTCATCTGTTTGCAAATGCAGTGGACAGGCTGCAAGCAGAGCTGTTGGCCTGCTGAGACAAACATACAGAAACTTCAGGGACTGCTCCCAACTCTACCTTCCAATGATCTTCTTGGTCTGCTCCAAATGCTGCTCTTCCACCAGATTCCCAAGCCTATGAGGATTGGAATCATAATTTGCTGCTTTATGGTGCCTTTTACACTGTTGCACAGTTGTATTGGAGTTGCGTGGGACTGCACCCCATGGAAGGGACCCACGCTGGAACTGCAGCATGTGGGAAGGACTCACATTGGAGAAGGTGTTAAGATGTGGTTTGTATTGGTAAGAAACTAGTTAATTTTCCCCAACTTGAGTCTGTTTTGCCCATGATGGCAACTAGTAACTGATCTCCCTGTCCTTATCTCGACTCATGAGCCTTTCATTATATTTTCTCTCTCTTGTCCAGCTGAGAAAGAGTGATAGAGTGGCTTTGGTGGACACCTGGCATCCAGCCAGGGTCAACTCACCACAACAGTGAGTTCAGTATCTGGGAAAAGTTCTATGTTTACTCATTTTAAACTAATTTTTGCATATGTAAATGAGTACACATGGAGAAACCTGGATGGTGGGAAATTGAGCCTCAGCGCTGCATGTCATAAAGCAGTTTTAGTAATAACAATAAAAGAAAAACTGATCCAATTGGCTTGCAAAATTTGATGGTTTATGTATGTGCAAAGATTTAAGGATATATTTGTTGAACATTGTTGTTATTTAACAATGAATTCCACAGATTTAATAAAACATTTTCTTGTCAGTTTATGACAAAAGTGCTTCTAATAATGTGCAGTGAAAAGCCTTGCATTTCAGGGATATGTAATGTTTTATTGTTGTTACATTTGAAAATCTCACACAGATTCGTCTTTAAAATCACTACATTTTCAGTCTGGCCTCAGTGAAGATGAATGCTTCTGTCAAGTTTGAAGAAATTGTGAGAGGTCAAGACAAAGACGCAAAAAAGGAAGCTCCTAACAAGTTGCATAAGATGAACCGGATGGACACATTAATTTGCTTTTTCTTTCTGTGAGCACAGGTGTATAAGGAAATACGTTCACTTTTAGCTACACTCAATATGTAATAAAAAAGGATTTGTTTTTGAGTTACCTGAATGAAAAATACATCTTTCACTGTTAAAGGACAAACATTTTCCTACCATAGTTTAACTTAATACAATTCATCTACCTGCCTGCCCCTCAGTATTTCACCCTTCTGCTCACTCAAAGCAATGAGAAAATGGAGCCCTGTAGGAATGTTTCTTAAAAAGTTATGAAGTATAAAAATAGAGGTCTGAAGAAGGTTAAGGCACTGGTGTGAGAATTGGGACATTTTTCTTCAGTTCTGAGCTCTGCCACCTCAGGCATGTGAATTAGTCTCTCTCTGCCTCAGTTCCCCTTTCTCAGGATCCCTCTTTGCCCACTCTTTGGATATCTTCTCTATTCAGGGTGAGGTCAGGTTATTTCTTTTTAGTACACATTTTTGTACTCAGGAGTTATGGCTGTCTTCTCAGTGCTACTTTGATATACCTGGGTACTACTTTAATATACCTAGAATTTTTAATAACTTTGGTGATAGTAAAGAAGGAAGAATGCTACTGCAAACATTCATGCAGGGCTGCCATTCAGGCTGTTGTTTCCTCAGCAGAGGAAAGCCTCACCTAAAAGTAACTGATAACTCATGATAGCGGCCTTTTATGTTGGCATGACAGGGATGTTTACTGCAAGCTCCTGAAATGCTGGGCTTGACCTTTTTAAGCCAGGTGCATGCAGTTTTTGCAGGCTTGCACCTTTGCACGTGCCTTTGCAGTCTTCGCAGACAAGATCTATCTGCAATGAGCGCCACACCTGCTTAAAAGTACTAAGAAATGGCAAGATGTTTCTGACAGTTTTATTCTGGGAAGAACTCCAAGAAAGAATAGCATGACTTCAGGGATATATTTTAACTCCGACTCCCAAAGTGTGTTAAGGAACAAAGATGACCAAGGAGAAAGGTCATATTCTATATGCAGAATTCCCAGCAACTTCAATTGAAGAGCCATAGGTTTTGCCTCAAGAGTTCAATGCAGCAAAATGATTTGGCATTAAAATGGAAATAACACTTTTGGAAAAAAATCACCAAAGCCTGTTTGATTTTATAGCAGGTCTCTGAGTTTTGGGACAAAAAAGTAGCTTATTAACTTTTCCATGCCTCAGTGTCCTTTATAAAAATTAAATCAATAAAAATCTGAGTAATTTATGGAATAAAAGAAATTCAAATATTCTTTAATAAAGCACAAGTCTAGTCATGAAATGAGTGGAGAGGATTCCCTTGACTTCAGTGATATTAAGCTTAATTATAAGAGAATTTGTCAAGTGTCTAAAAGGTGAATATATTCATTTTATTGTTAAAAGTGAAGTTGTA
>NW_010413543.1:49339-53549 GCF_000710305.1 Buceros rhinoceros silvestris
AGATCCTGTATGAAACCCAGCTTCGTTTACTGTAAAAGCTGAATGTTCACGTCTAAATTAACTTATGAAAGGTGTGCTATCTTTTAAAGTGTTTCAGCTAGATCCCCTTTGCTGTCTGCCTGTGTTGCTCATACTCATCCTTATCCCACCTGTGGTCTTTGTATTAGCATAAGTATTTCTAAACCCATTTTGAACTGGCCCTTCATGCCACTCCTCATCCTTAACTTGATGAATTTTCAAGTATACTCATGCTTTTCCCCCTTACCTTCCTCAGGGTAATGGAATCTCCGCAGAAATATACCCGAATTTATCACATACCCTGCTTTCAAACTCCTCTGAAAAAAAAGTCTTTTCTGCGGTGCCCTCAATAAAGGGGATGACAGTTTGGCTTTATGTTTACTAACTTGACTGCTGTTCACAATGACATCATCATTACCCTGTGTCCTTCTGTCAATATACAACCATCTGCTGTCTCTATCTTATATTCTGTTTATAACCTCTTTTAACATAGGAATTACTGCTTTCTCATTTCTTTTAAATTTTGTTCTTGTCTGTGACTAAGACTCAAGTGTTGTGGAAAGAAAATATACTTATTGAGAAGGTTTAACCTTAAAAATAAGGTAGGTATCTATTTTGAGTGTTTTTCAACTTTGGCTTAGGATCAAACACATTATTATTACCTGTGAACTTACTGTGAGGAAATTGAAAAAGTCTCTAAAAGCCTTTTATTTAGAAGACTTGTAGACTGAGAAATTCCCAGGTAATTAATGTGGTCTTGCAAGCCCTGGGCTGAGTCATCAACATTCCTAAAATAGTTGGCATTACTTCTGTCTTTTCTCTCCAGGATTTCTCTAATTCCATTCTTTAAGTGGTTATTCAGAGATTGATTATTCTAGTATTTTTTTACAACAGTTGTTTTGTTCACAAGGAAGAAATTGCCTGAATGTAATTACCTAGTGCCCTATGAGATGCCCGGGGATATCAGTGCTCATCTTCAGCTGATGGTCTGGAAGAGTGCAGGTGTCCCATAGATCTTAGCTTTAACTAACCTGAAGTACCTCATATGTGTCTCATATGACACTCATAGGTATCTCAGCAATTGAGCCTTGTTCTCGGTGGTGCAGTAGCTCTGTGGTTGCAGTCATGATCATGTAGTCTTACGAAACATCAGTCTTTGTGTCCTTCTGGCAGAGTCTGCACTTCATACTACAAGGTGAATCCGTAATAATCTTGCTTTTGTAATTACCAGTGTTCAAGAAGCGTTTGGACAAAGCTTTTAGGTTTACAGTTTAAATTCTAGGTTTCACTCAAGGAATCAGGAGTTGGACTCGATGATCCATCTGTATCCTTTTCAACTCAGGATGTTACATGATTCTATGATTCCTGTTTACTAGCTGAGGTATCTACTCCTGCCATATCTGTTCTCTAAGGAGAAAAACTACTGGCCAGGCAGATCCCACCTGGTTACACCTTTCCTCATATGTTCTTGGTGCGAGCATCAAACATCCATGTACTGATGATGTACTTTGGAGTACAATGTACTTTACAAATGCATTACATCTGTATTCCCCTATGACTTCAATTTTCAAAAAAATATCCTCCTAACCATTCTGACTGTGAAGCTTCATTGTGAGCAGCTGTGATAGGCCCCTCAGCTGGCTGTCGTAAGCCAGTTGTTTCCTGCCACTTGTGGAAACTGCCATCAGAGTTCTTAAGAAATTTTGCTCATTTTTTAGATTAGAATTCTGCCTCCCATCTCAAACATGTGTTTGATTTTGCCTCATATCTTCAAAAACAGGTGGTTTATTTCCTTTGAAATATTTAGCCAAGGGACACTGCTTCTAAACACAACTTCAGTACTTTTCTACTCTCTTCTTTGTGTTAGCCTGGCAGCATCTGCTTCTGCAGTCTCAGTGAGCTGCTTCCTCGCCAGCCTGTCTCATTTTTTAGTGTCCATGGTATTGGAAGTGGAAATCAGGAAGGGGTTGTATTTTATTAACTCATCTAGAGGTGATATTTCTATAAATTTTGGAATTCAGCAAAGAGCGGAGGCAAGATAGAACACAAATCTATTGAAAAGTTGTTTTCCTGCTCTTTTTTTTCATGCTACTCCTAATAATGGCTGGTATTCCTATAACACCTGGGATTGATTGGGCTACTAACTATTTTATGAACACTAAACCTCTCAGAAACCAGGGGAGATTATGTTCTGTTTTATTTATAGGAAAATTCTGGTAAAAATATAAGCAACTGAACCAAGACTGCATAGGAAATAAGCAACAGAACTAAGACAGTTGTTGAAATCCCCATTTATCATTTCTAGATTAAGATCTTTTTTCCTTCCTTCCTTCCTTAATAGCTCTTTCCTGGTTCTTAGTCAGCATTACTTCAGAATTTGGCCTTGATAGGTGGAGTTGTAGAGGGTGTTCAGAATTTAACCTTCAACATAATTTGCTCATATTCAATTTCAAATGTATTTAATTCATGATTCTTATTGGATGAACAGGCAAGTAGACATACTATATTTAAGGAAAAGGAGGAGTACACAGTCTGTATGTAGCCCGAATACTCAATACCTTTAAAAAAAAAATGAAAGTTTTTGGGGGGAGAATGGGATTTTATACTCCTTAACATCGAGCGTGTGATCTAAGAACTGTCTCATGGTGTCCCTCTGAGAGAACTAACAAAGTTCAACTATTTATAGTCTGAAATAAAGCACACCTTTACTAACTATCATTTACAGTAAATGGGGTTTCATAAGCACAGGGATATGAAAGAACATCCATTTTGAAACATTTTTCCTTATTATTTTCAACATAATAAATAACCTTTTAGAGATCCATGGCAATTCATTTTCATTCTTAGCAGGGATAAATCTCAGGGCTAAACTCTGTTGTTGGCTTTGCTTGCTTTTATTGCAATTTTTGCAATAATGGACATGAGTTGCTAAAGCAACATAACACATCCCATGCATGACCCTCAAAACACTTCCGTGTTTTGTGAATTTCTCTAATTCTCCTTTGCCAAGTCTAAACTTGATAAGGCACCTGAGAAAATTCAACAGTGAATCTTTAATTGTCCAGACTCAATTCTCCCCTGCTGAGTCCTGGTATAATTTACGGCCTTTAGAATGGATGTCAAGGTGGGTGTGAAAGTGACATTTGGTTCAATCACCTTTTTGATCTAATTTGGTTTCACTTAACCACCTACAGATGAACAGACAGGGTACATGAAAAAACTGTAACCATAACACTTTTTTTTTTAAAAAAAATAAGCCTAGTCACAGGATTATCACATTTGGGGAAAAAAACTGGGGTTTACATTCCCTAGACGTGCCAATACCATGGCAGAAAAAATGGTGAGTGACTGACCTGAGTGTTAACTTGAAAGCGGACCAGGGAATCAGACTGCATTAGAGCGATATAATTGAGAGCTTACCAGAGGGCAGATATGGCTGGAAGCAGTTTGGCTCTGGCTGGGTTCACACTGCAAACACTAGACAGTGTGACCTTTTCTTACGGGTCTGCCTGACAATTTACAGCACTGAAATCAAAATGAGGTGCAGGAAGAGACAGTAGACCAGCTTTTAATCTGACTAGGCTAGAAAAGTTGCTTGGACTGCAGAAAGAGTAGTACATTGTCACAAAACTCTCTGGATTTGAACAGGGGCTGGTGACAGGTACAAGAGTCTGTGTAATGCGAGCTGCGGATGTGTGTGTATATACGCATCCACATTTTTGAGGTATGATCATTTTGAGGAAAGGGGCAATATTTCAGTATGTTTTGGTCCTTCTGGCACTTAATTCAATCTGAAATTGCCTTTTAGACAAGCTTTTTGCTTGAGAGTTGAAATTTCCAATTTATCTTATTTAGTTTATGTAAATTATGAACATTACTTTTAAGACACCATACATTGATATTTATGAAAGTGCTGAGATTTTTCTCTCATAAACCAGTGAAAAATGTCTTATATAAATTCTGTGCTGTAGGTTGGCTATTACAACTGCAAGATCAAAATTATTCTTGGAGGTGATAGCTAAAACAGCAGCCAAAGACCTTTTCCTGTTCTGTTTTTTTCTTAACAATTATAATACTTAATAGAGGAAGTCAACATGTTCTTACCACTGCAGAAAAAGGATTACTGAAAAAAATTGACAGCTTTGGTATGTTTAGGGACTTGAGCTTGGAATCATGAGTTCTTGTAGTTCTC
>NW_010413544.1:0-10403 GCF_000710305.1 Buceros rhinoceros silvestris
TGGGCTGGAAACAAGGAGATGAAGAGGAAAAATGGGCAGAAAAAGCTGTCGATGCTTTGGTAAAAAAGCTGAAAAAGAAAAAGGGTGCTATGGAAGAACTGGAGAAAGCCTTGAGCAGCCCAGGACAGCCCAGCAAGTGTGTTACTATCCCCCGCTCTTTAGATGGACGACTTCAGGTCTCTCACAGAAAAGGCCTTCCCCATGTAATTTACTGTCGGGTTTGGCGTTGGCCTGACCTGCAAAGCCATCATGAGTTGAAGCCATTGGATATTTGTGAATTTCCTTTTGGATCTAAACAGAAAGAAGTCTGCATCAATCCCTACCACTACAAGAGGGTGGAGAGCCCAGGTATGTTTGAACATGGCTGTCTTAAAAACAGAGCAAAACCTCCAGGAACCACTTACCGTTCGCTCCTTCCTCCTCCAGTACTCTATAACAAATTACACTGGTGTATAAAGGAGTTTGGAAGAGGAATGTGTACTTTTCCAGAGGGGTTTTGGGGAGGTGTGATGTCCATTCTGTACTAGCTGTTGTTCTTTGTGGTAAATCACACTTCTCCCACAGATCTCTTAAGCCTGCTGCTCTTAAAGCTAGTGGTAAAATCCTCATTTGTAATAAAATAGAAAGCAGTGATCAAAATATTTCAGTTTCTTTGAGAAATTTGTTTAAAAACCTTGCAAGCCACCTTTCAGGGACTTAATAGTTCACCAGCGAGTGACATCTGTTGAGGAGATAAATTCCAGGATGCAGCATTCCAATTAGCAGGCAGCAGAGCTGACCAGCACCAAGAGCAGACCAGCACCAAGAGCAATGGTCAGTTAGAGCAAGGTATATACCAAATTTGTGTCAGGTCACAAGTCTGCTGTTACGGCATGTTGCCATGGAAGAAGATGATGAGGGTTGTGGTTGCGAATGGGAGAGGTGAAGTATGTTGCTCTGGGAAGCCCAGTGAAAAGCTACTTCCGTCATTCCACAAGATGGTTGTAACTCTGCAGCAGCCGGTGGTAAGGCTCAAGTGTACTTGAATTCCAGACTCCAGCACTCTTGGATTTAAAACTCCAGCATAGCGATGGTTGTATATTGTAGTAGATTTTGAGAAAAGGACTATGTGTAACTGTATGGTCTGACTGTAGTAATACAGGCTGTAAGGCTGTATTTGTTAATGTTCGCAGACAGTTTTGCACTTGTAAATCAGTACTTGCTGTGCGCCACAGGTGGACTGCTTTTTGGTTTTGTGTTTTTTTTTTTAAAAAAAAGGTCTGCTTCCAGTTGCATGAAATACAAGTGTGGTTTTGCTCTGATTTTTGCAAGAGTGAAGTTTGAGTCTTCCGTGAAGCACAATATAAAAAAGGAGAGAGGGTGGGATAAAGACAGATGGATCCCCTCCTCCTCTTTCCACCCTAGCTAGTGTTGAAATTTTCACCGTTTCATTGTTTGTATCTTTCCTTCCATCTCAGCTTCCAATCTATCTGTTTGTTTTTTTTTTTTTTTCAGTTCTACCTCCAGTGTTAGTGCCTAGACATAGCGAATTCAACCCACAGCACAGTCTGCTAGTTCAGTTCAGGAACCTAAGCCACAATGAACCACATATGCCACACAACGCGACATTTCCGGATTCCTTCCAGCAGCCCAACAGCACTCCGTTTTCCATTTCGCCAAACAGTCCCTATCCGCCGTCTCCAGCCAGCAGCACTTACCCAAGCTCCCCAGCCAGCTCTGGACCATCGAGTCCTTTTCAGCTACCGGGTAAGTTCCCCTTCAATGTCAACCTAATAAAAATAAATTTCTGAAATGAGGGGTAATGAGGGATAACGGCTACTGCGCTGAATGGAAGAGTATACAGATCCACACTTTCCTAATGAACTCAGCCTACAGAAGCAGCAAAAAAAAAGTGGTTTAGGCCTTCATTATGCTACAGCAAATGAAGTTATTTCTAGTACTGCTTCTTTCTTTCAAGTCTTTTGAGAGCACAATTGCACTGAGGAGCAGCTGAGGCAACTGGGGGTGTTTAGCCTGGAGAAAATGAGGCTCAGGGGGGACCTTACTCTCGACAACTCCCTGAAAAGGGTTTGGAGCAAGGGGGGTTGTCGGTCTGTTCTGCCCAGTAACAAGCAACAGAATGAGGGGAAACAGCCTCAAGTTGTACTGGGGAAGTTTAGGCTGGATATTAGGAAAAATTTCTTCACTGAGAGGGTTGTCAGCCCCCATCCCTGCAGGGATTTAAAGGATGTGTCAATGTGGTGCTGAGGGACAAGGTTTAGTGGTGACTTGGCAGTGCTGAGTTTAATGGTTGGACTCAGTGAGCTTGGAAGTCTTTTCCAACCAAAACAATTCTGTGCTGCTTTTGAACACGGAGAAGAGGGTAGGCAAGAAAGAAAGCTAATGTGTGTGTGACAAAAAGTGGGAGTGACAAGAAGTCATCTTGCCAGGCTGCAGGAGTGTGCTTGTTAAAGAAAAAAGGCAGAAAGAGGAAAGCATATCTGTTTTCCTCAAGTGTCCAATCTTGTTACCAGTCCTGTAGGTAAGAATCAAGCTCTTGAAGGAGTTTACAGTAAAGCCAGCTGGCTTGGTTGTCTTCAGGTTACTTTGAAAATGGTTCCAAATGTTTCAGTGTGTCTCGTTTAAGAGTATTTTTGTGTGTTTACAGCTGTAGAATGAATAAATATTCTAAATTGTTGAGGTTTACTCTTATTCATGTCTGTAGCTGATACTCCACCTCCGGCATATATGCCCCCCGATGATCAAATGGGGCAGGACAATTCTCAGTCTATGGACACAAGCAATACAATGATCCCTCAAATCATGCCAAATATATCTACCAGAGGTAAGTTGTGTAGCATAGTGCAAAATTAACCTAGTTTGGCTGCTTACAACTCAGGAGCAAATTGAATGAAACTGACTGGCACAGTAAACCTTGTTGATAAGTGGAAGCAGTCCCCCAAGGCAGACAGAAAGGATTGAGAAATAAAGCTTGCCTCACTTATTTGCATCTCTTGCTTCTAAAGCCTCAGGTGCACAGTGTGACTTAAAACAAGCTGAACTTTTCTAATTTCTCCAGAATTAGCCTTTTCTGCTCCCTTTGGCTGCTGTTGGAATTGTATGTGCACAGAGGCTCTGAAAAGGGAATCCCAAAACACTAATAATAACAAATTTTTTAGAAGTGGACAGAAGAGTCATGTTTCACCTGATATCATGTAGTCGTCTGGGGAGTTTTGTGGTATAGTGTTTTTTTGTTTAATATCAGGCTTAAAATGGAAAAATAATAATAAAATCAATGGACTAGCGAAAACGCGTGACAGTAAAAATCATTAAGATCTTATTCAGTTCTTGCCCATCATAACTGTTGTCTAAGCTTTTACTTCTCTGGTGTTTTGAAGGCCTGCTTTACAGTTCTAGGTTTAATATTTTAATGCTTAATTAACTTTGTATTTCTATTTTGCTTATTTTCAGATGTTCAACCTGTTGCCTATGAAGAACCCAAACACTGGTGTTCAATTGTGTATTATGAATTAAACAATCGTGTTGGGGAGGCTTTTCATGCATCCTCTACAAGTGTCTTAGTAGATGGGTTTACAGATCCCTCCAATAACAAAAACAGGTTCTGCTTAGGTTTGCTCTCAAACGTGAATCGCAACTCAACGATTGAGAACACTAGACGACATATTGGAAAAGGTAACTTTGTTGTGTTACACATTTTTATTTCAGCTTCTCTGTGCTGCAACAACAGATAAGAATAGTAATCTGTGATATATTATCTACTTCTCTAGGATTGGAGGACAAATTGCTTAGACAATGATTCCACTTAGTCTAGGAATTGCATACATTTCTTTTTTTTGGCACTAATTTGACAGGTTAAATGTTTCCTCTTCCTTACCAAACTACTGTTACAGAGCTCCTTTCTTACGGCTGTTGGTAGTCTGAATGTAGAATTTTGTCTTTCAGCACCAAGAAACATCTTGCAGGACTTCTGATACTCTGATCTACTTTTTAAATCAAATTCTTCATAGCACTTTACGGTGTATCAAAGACTTTTAATTTTGGTGTTCATGTGAGCTATTAGCGCTGCTGTCTGCAGTACGTTCAAATATCTTACGTGAGCTGGCAGCAGGACTTTGAAGTGCTAATACAAAACTGCACGGGCTCATTTGTTTGAGTGAATCCATGGGGTGTGTATGTGTGTGGGAGGGATTCCTGGAGACAGCAGGTTTTGCAAGATCTTCTAGTTTTCCCGTGCTGCTTGGCTGATAGCACACAGAGATGTACAGGTTTTGTCTTTGATGGATTGTGCTTGGATTCTCTTAATGCAGAGCTGCTTTTCTCAATGTTCCCTTCTCTTTACCTCAGTCTTAAGAAGAGAATCCTGTTTCTACTGCACGTATCTAGAGACCTTTTAACACCTAAGATCATTTGGTGTAGTTGGTCTTGATTTTTGTTTCATCAAAGCTGCTTGTAGTACATTTCCCAAGACCCATCCTGTTCCTGAAGAGTCTTCTGATCAGCAACCACTCTAAATACATGAAAATCTTGCAGATAATCCAGAGACTACAAGTTATGTTAGTATCTCTTGGAAACTTGGCTCCGCAGTGCTGTTCCCCTCTGTAACATGAAATTTTCTCAGACAACAACTGATTTCTGGGGTGTGGGTGGTTTGTCAGGTTCTTTTGTTTGGGCTCATCGCTTACCGCGGTACTGGCAGAGGAATCTTGCCGCAAATCTAAGGTCAGAAATGTAACAAGGATCCAAACGTCATGTTGTACATAGAATAGTATTGACTGCAGGGAGCTATAAAATGTCTACATCTCTAGTGCTAATTATTAAACTAAAACTTTGCTTTATGGGAGCAGTTCTGAGAACAATTAAGATTGCTTTGGGATAAAATACTATTTATTTATGGCTTTTGTTTGGAATATCTTGGTAGTTAGTCTCCTTAAAATTACCCAATCCTATTTGCTAAGCTTTTTTCTGTAGAAGCATTGCAAGCATAAGTGACTTCAAATTGTACATTGGGTTATTTTTGAGGTTTCAGTGTTTTTCTCAGACTGGTATCAGATATCTTTCTTTAGAGATCTCTTGGAAGGTCTCTTCCCGAAAGAAGTGAGCTAGCAAGTGGCGGTTGCTGTCTTTTTAAATAAATACAGCTGTGCTGTGAAAATACCTTCTTGCCCACCCCAGATTTTTCTGACAGCTGCTTATAGTTGTTGAAGCCAATGGTTCCTGTATGTAACCTTCATCCTACCTTAATCCCCAGTGGATCTAGCAATGTTCACAGCAGTTGCTGCTGTCTGAAAGGTTTAACTTGCATCTGTTGACTTGCTGCAGCCTCATCTGGCAGACCACGGTATAGTCTGCAGTGGAATCTGAGAGTACTGCAAGGGAGACTTAAAGGGAAGACTGTATGCCAGCCATGTACTGGTAGTGGGTGAGAGAAAGGGAGGAGCGCTGGTGGGAGGAAGAAGGCATCTCGACTGAAGTAGCTGTGAGAATCTGTGTTTGGGTGCTGAAAGGATCAGCAGCTTTTTAGTCAGTAACTATTACATAGGCTTCAGAGCTTAAAGGGAGAGAAGCACAGAGCTGAATCCAGGCACATGGGATCAATCTTGGGGCTTTGTTGAAAGTCTGTAAAGTCTGATGGTATTTAAGTTGTGTAACTAATTGGACTCACCTCTCCTTTTGCCTCATTAAAACACATTGAATATCAGAGCAGACTATACTTTCTCATTCATGTCTATCCCTGCCTCTTCTCATGCTTTTCTGTTGGAATTTCATAGGCAGAAGGTACCAGTTTTATGAAAACAGATTTTTAAAATCCACCTAAGTACTCTAGGAAAACACCTTGAAGTAACTGTTGACATGGGGAAGTAGTTTTTTCATTCTATTCTGTAATTGATGAGAGAAGGACATCTAGTGGCTGATGGGTAAGGGAGCTGGATTTGGAAATAAGGAAATGTGTTATAGCGTTAAAAGAGCTTTTCTGAGAAGCTCCTTGAACAGAAAATGTACTTGGTTGTCTCTGATTTTGGGGGAGTTATATTAAGTACTGTATTTTTTGAAACAAAGTGATGTGAAATGTTTTCATCTTTGTTTTCAAGGAGTTCATCTCTACTATGTCGGTGGGGAAGTCTATGCCGAGTGTTTAAGTGACAGCAGCATATTTGTACAGAGCAGGAACTGCAACTACCACCACGGCTTTCATCCAACCACTGTCTGCAAGATTCCCAGTGGATGCAGTCTGAAGATTTTTAACAACCAGGAGTTCGCTCAGCTTCTAGCTCAGTCTGTCAACCATGGATTTGAAGCAGTGTATGAGCTCACCAAAATGTGCACCATTCGAATGAGTTTTGTAAAGGTAAATGAGTTATTTTGAGGGCATTGAAATTACTGTCGCTTTGGGTATTCATCAGTAATCGCATTAGCACTGAAACAACATAGCAAAGCTGTTCTGACCAGATGTGGCTCTTTTCAGTGAGTGGTATGTTGAAAATGGATAGTTTGGGGAGAGCAAAGTAGCTGCAAGAAAGGAAGAGCACAGATTTGAATGTTGGCTGTGTGTTTTGTGGCTACTGTAATTTTATTAAGGGAGATTTGAGCTGATGCTCTAAATTTAAAGGAATGAAGTGAGCTACAAGACCGCTAAAAGCATGTGAGTAGAGGAGCAAAAGTGATTGGGGAAGAAATTGCAGCTCCTTCAAAGAGCTTAATACTTTTTTAAAAAAAAAATTGCTTATGGAAAGAGAATGTGATTTGAATTGATGAAGTCAGACTGTGGAGTTCCTCTCACAGGAGTGTTTTCTCAACATTGTTTAATCAAGAGGCTGTCTGTTTTGGATTTAACATGGAGTCTAGACTTGGGCCTTTCAGGGTTTTGGTGCATCTTGTCCAAAAGCTGTCCTGTTTGGTTGTCAACTGTGATAAATGCTGCTCAGTTTGAGAGTGTGGAGGATAAGGGAGCAGGAGGGAGAATGATGCTGCCGCAGCCAGGAGTCATTCCTGAGTCAGCAGTGTGCTCCATGGAGGATTGCGCATAGCCCCTCCAAGTCTGTAGCAGGCAAGACTTGATTCAGGCTTCCAGGTGCGGCTTCCCTCCCACTCCTTCCAACCTCAGTTTTCTTCCTTCAGATAAAGAAGTGTTGTTAGATGGTGAGTTACTTTCAGATAAGTGTCTTAGAACATGATCCCCTGCTTCTTATTAGTACAGTTACTTTGAAAGACAAACACGTCCTCAACCTGACTGATTGCATTTTGTCCTTTTTTTATAGGGTTGGGGCGCTGAATATCACCGACAAGATGTCACAAGCACCCCATGCTGGATAGAAATTCATCTTCATGGGCCCCTTCAGTGGCTGGATAAAGTACTTACACAAATGGGGTCTCCTCTTAATCCCATCTCATCTGTATCATAGTGCTGAAATTCAATCTTCAGCCTTATTTTTAGCGAACTTATTCTAATTCTAGAGAAACTTCCAGTGTGGATACTGTGAGCTATATGGAGAATGGATCTTACAGTTTAACTTTTTTAAAATCCCTTTGTGACCAATTCCATTGTGTATAGCTAATCAGTTTTACATTTCAATTTGTTCTTGTGATGCTTAAGTGACAGCTGAGCCCTAAGGGAGAAAAAGTATTGAAAAATTCAGAGCGCTTTTCCCCTCCTTCCCCTAGAACTCAAACAGGCCTATGTCTTAACTGGAAAATTGTTTTCTTTTTGTCCTGTAGGGACAAGAATTATGAAGACTGACTTCAGAAAATAAATACATATCATAGTTTGGGATTCTTTTTTAATGTTTATGAAATGGTTTGAACAGGTGCAGCTCCTGCTTGGAAGCTATATTTTTAGCATAATTGCTTAACATCTTAAGGTTGACATCTGTCATAAGCAAAATTAGACTTTTATTACGGCTAATTTGCCTCAGATTGAACAATGTGATTTTTTTAAGTGTACACATGAAATATACTTTTTTACAAATATCAGAGTGGTGTAAAAACACTTGTATTGTCTATTTGAAAATGCTGTCCTAAACACACTGTACATTAATGCAGAACAGCAGTTCTTAGCCCTTTCCCACTTCAGTTTTGTATTATCTCTTTTAACCACCATTTTAAATAGTAATTGATACAAGGTAAAACATCTTGCACGTTTCTGGAGTAGTAATTCTTGTTTTGCTTTGATTTACACTCATGCCGTTTGGATTTGGTTGCCAAGGCTTTTTCTTTTAGGTACCCTTCTCTATTTTAACATAAACACTACTAGTGAAAATGGCAGTGCTTACTTTGTGGAAGGAATAAGTTTTTTGTTTTCTTTTTGGTGTTCTAGCTGTTTATTTTACCTGTCGAATTGATCTGTGCTAGGCCTTTTTAATCTCTCAGTAGACATTACGCAGTATTAGTGATTACACTGTATTTAATTCACTTTCCGTATGAGTTTCTGAGTCTCTTTGAAGACTGTGAGTGGCTTAGCAAAGTAGTAACTGAACGCAGAAGCTTTTACTTCCAGATCATGTAATTTAATACAGACCTGTTGGTAATGACCAAAAGTAATCACTTCTTTGTAGTCTACATGAAACAGTGGTCTCGATCCTGTCCCTGATGGCAGTTTCAGTCAGAAGACCTGTAACCGTAGCTGGCAGCTTTATGGGATTGAAGGACTGCATTAATATGACGATGAAATTTCTCTCTCACGTGTAAGGAATCCTGTTGCCTGTGCTGTTGTATTACTTCATAGAGAATTTAAACACTGTACTAAACACTAAAAGAAATCAGTTAAATGATGTATGAGTGTTTTCCCCCTTTAATAAAAAAGGAGGCTGAAAGAAACATTCTAAGAGAATTAGAAGTGAATTATATACAAAACTCCTTTGCATGCAGAAAAAGACCTATTGTATTTTATGACTTCTCACCCCCCTTTTTCTGTTTCCCAAATGCCCCTTCAGAAAAGGGTTCAGTGTTTGGGGGGAGAGGCTGAAAACTCTAAAAATGCAAATACTCATTAGAAGATGTGTTGCGGTTAATCACTGCAATCCTGAGACATCAGTTGCTCACACAAGTTCTTGTGTCTTCTACTGAATGACAGTTTCTGCTCAAACGTGGAAATCACGCATCGTATGGTACCTGAGTAACAAGTGATCTTAAAGGAATAAAATTGTTTACGTGTCATTAAAATGTTTCTTATGAAATGCCTTAAAGGAATAAACTGTAACACTTCTGCAGAACCCTGATGTTCTCTTGTACAGGAATTTCTACATTACTTGGTGTTTTGGGTGTGTTTCAAGCAGTTTCTCAAGTGTGTTTAAGTACAAAAAAGGGCATCTTCAGGAGAAGGGGAGCAACATTACTTGCCGCTCACCTTTTGGGGTCTTCTCTTTCATTCTTTGGAACTGCAGCCCTCAGGTGGGTCTTTTGATTGAATGAGATGCAAAGTCAGTTGGCCAAAGGATGAGGCTTTTGTTGTCTTCTACCTGGGCCTGACATTCGTCGAGTAGCTGAGAATGTATATTAGACACTACGGGATTTTTCTCGACTAGCTTTTATAATAAATGTCATGGCACATTGGTTTAAGGAAAGATCTCAGTTGTAGGTACAAGCTTTTACTTTATCCAAAATGTTTTTCACCTGGCTTCATCTGTGTTCACATGTGTGTTTAGATGTGGCCAACTACATGACTCAAGAATGGGTGCTGAAGTGGGTGTTCGCGAGCCAGAGCTGGTGCTTAGTGCTAGTGTTGTGGTTAGATTGGCTACCCATGCGCTGAACCATAATTTCTGCCATAAATCCAGTTAACCCACTTCTGATGCTGTTGTTAAGTACTAAAGTACTCTGGCACTTTTCTGCTCGTGTACGTGCTCTCGAGCAGTAATAACGCAGTGCTGGGCGTCTCCTCGTGCCTGCTGGTGCTGCGGGGTAGGCTGGCAGGAGATGTGCTGATGTTTTACTGTTCCGTTCCTTTTAAGTAGGACTTCTTGAGAGCTTCGTGTGCTGCTGGCTCATGGTGTTCCTAATCACGTTTGTGCTGCTGATACACCATTCAGGTACCAGTGCACAGGGGTGGATCGGATGGAGAGCAGTTTGACCCTAGCCATGTTTTAAGTGTAGCAGTAGCAGAGAGAGCTGCTGCTCTTGCAGCACACTTGTGTGTAAAAGTCACTTCTCGATCTAGATGGAGGAACGGAATCAGCCAGTAATGTGGTAGTGGAAGGTGGAGCCTTTCCAGTGTAGCCCAGCTTAGTCTGAATGTTACTCTTCAGCAAAAACTGTTTGGGCTTTTGTAGTGTATTTTCTTTTGGGGCATCTTTCTACTTTGCACCAACTAATGGCTTTGGCAATGCCAGCAAAGGGCTTAGAGCAGGCACGTGCTGAAGTTCTTCCTGGGTTTGCTTTTATAGTCACTGAGATAGTAGCTTGGATATTCC
>NW_010413544.1:10523-14423 GCF_000710305.1 Buceros rhinoceros silvestris
CCAGTCCAGTGCCTTGTGTAAGTATTATGTTCATTTTGAAATAGTTGTACATGAAGGATCAGCACTGGGTTATAGCATCTGTAGGACCAAAATAAGGCTTCTGACTGACCAATGGGAGCCAAGTCTATCAGCACCGTCCATTAGTCAAAAGAATGATGGAAGAGCCTCTGTGCTATGATTCGGTATAGAACTGCTTTAAAAGCTATGACTTCCACCCCCCTCCAGTGTTACAGTGTGGAAGTGCTAACTCGTGGGCAGATACACTGCATGAGTAAGTCCAGGGAGCACTAAAATGTGTCAGGCTTTCTCCCAAGTTCAAAATAATAATTACTTTCAGGATATTTAGTTGCCCAAAGTGTTGCTAGCGATGGCTTTTAGCAAGAAGGAAGAAACAACCACAAACCACAAAAAACAACCCAAAACATTTTCTAAATGTTTTGCTTCAAAAGCCAAACGCGTGAGTGACTTTTTGTGGTCATTGGCAGCTTCCGCTGCGGAAGGTCACCCATTCTGAACCCAAGTCAATAGACCAAACCACCAGATCACTACATCGTGTTGCTTTGTTGTGCTGCTCCATAAACCTGCTTCTGTGTCTGTAGCGAGCATAACCTGTATGCTTTTGTTTACATTGTAGGAAACAGTTCTAGCAATGAGGTTTTTTCATTTAACTCTAAACATCTTTTTATTTTGTTAATTTTAAACAATTAGGTTTTGCTATGTTATGTTTTTAAAGGTATTTTTTTTGCATACTGCTGCTCATATTTCAATAAACAAACCAAACCAAACCCTCTGATTTTTCTGATTTCCTTTATCTCTAACATAGATATTTGTTCCCAAGGGTTGATTTACGAGTTCTTGCAGCTCTCGCTACTGCTGCCTTACTGTGTACGTATTCCTCCTCATACAAATGCGATCTTGTCATTTGAGAAATACTCTGTAGCTTTTTGAGAACGCAAAAGCCGCAGCGCTCTCGGGGGCAGAGGCAATTGTTTCATTGAGTTACTGAAGAGGGTTTTTTTTCCTTGTAGAATGCAGCCAGCCAAAACAGTATCAATATGTTGATGTTTATAAAAATATTTAAATCCATAGTACTAAAAAGAGTGTGTCTGTAAAACTAGAGCAACACTGGTTATTGTGCTGGGGTGGATGGAGTTTTTCTTTCTTTCACTGCTGTGGCTGACTTACAGCATCTTTAAACAACCGTCCTCATGTCAACGTGTAGAGCTTTAAACTGGCTGATGGCCTCTTCGTGGAAGCGAAGGCTCTTTGGGCATCTCTTAAAGCTCAAGTACTGTTCCAAGGAAAAGGAAATTCAGGAGCAGTGCAGTGAGCTGTGCTTTTGCTGTCTGTAAGCCTTATTTTTTAAGATAGAGGGAAAGGAAACTGTTCTCCACCAAGCTGCAGCAGAAGCAGGTTTCAGTAGTAATGACGGCGTGCACAAATTCAAAGAATTCCTGGGCTTTTTTGGGAGGATGAGTACAAACATACTGACCTGCAATGGCACCGCAATATCGATAGATCTACAGCAAAGACAGATTGTTTGTGTAGTACAAAGCTGAAACAAATGCATTGATGCTGCTTGATCCCATCTGCTCCCTGCTGTGGGATTTAATTTGGTGGCCAGGGTGCCCCCTTGCAGTTCTCTCCTCAGTGATGGTAGTTTGGGTTTTTCTCTGAATGTGTAACCACGCTGTACTACGGAGAATCCAACCACTCAAATTTTATTTTTTACCTCCTGAAACATGAAGGTTTTGCTTCCAAACCAATGATTGCCATGTGAAATTCCCAGAGGATTTATTATGATAATATTACCTGGATGGTACAGTCTAATTTGCAAGTGAATGACATCTCAAATTAAGAGTGGCAGTGCCTTGTCGGTTTTCCAGGAACTATACGGGCTGGTCTGAATAGCTAAGCTAAAAAAAAAGATAGAAAATCTTGGTCATTAAAAGCTTTAAAATACTATTTTAGAGAACTGAAGAATTTTTGTTAATCTTACGAGTCTCTCTGGGGGATTAGGGGTGTAGTAACAGTTGACAGTTACATCTCTATGGTTTTGGTTTTCCTTTTGTTTCTTTTTTTTTCAGAAGGAAAAAAGCTTTAGGCAAAGCCCACCTGTGATAAACTCCTTTGACAGGTGTGTTGGTGTTCTACAATTCCCAGTCAGTTTGCATCCATCCTTTTAAAATACCATGTTCTTGTTAACTGCCTCACAGGGCCACATGTTCAAGTGCGCTTGAGAAGTGGGTTTTTTTTTTTTTAAGCAAACCCAAGGGAAGGGTCTGGCTTCGGGGGATCCTCTTAATCCTCCTGTTCTCTGGTGAGTCTGAGGCCGCAGTGTCATCAGCTGGTAAATGTGGTTGTAGAGCATGTGGGGGTCCAGTTAAAAGCAAAACATTGCAGCCACTGATCACATAAAACATTGAAATGGCAAAAAAAAAAACCAAATCAGTCTAAAAGTTCATCCTGCAGATGTGGAGGCAGGGGATCGACCCCGGCAGAGGTGCCTTGCCAGGCAGGACGTGTTTTTCACCACCACTGTAAGTTTGTGCTGGGTTGGTGATCCTCTGCCCCTCTAAGGCAGCATCACACCAGCATCCTGTTCTGAGTGTGATGGGCAGACCTGATCTAGAACGAGTGGCTGCTGTTGGGCAATGACTCGGTGGAAGGAGCTCTGCTCTAGCAGAACACTGGGAGTATTCTCTGGTGTGAGAAATGACCCAGATCTGTAGAAAATTATATGAGGGAAGCACATTAAGTTCTCTGTCACCTGGAGTTTTTGCAGGGCGATCCCCGGTGGTTCCCTTAAATCTGCGTGACTGGGGAAGCTGCTCAGCAATCCCCACCAGCTATAGCTGCGACGTGGGTTTGTGCCGGGACCGCCAGTTCTGTAGTTAAGTGATTAACTCTCTATTGCTGTTTGAGTGGTGCTCACTGGTGCTGTCCTGGAGGGAAGAGAAGCAGGATGAAGGCAATAAGGCAACACATCCAGAGGCTGGGCTCGGGCAGCTGTGTTGCTGTACGGCAGTAGTGCCCACCGGCCTCCCGCTCGAGGTATGAGTTGGTTTTGGGATGTGACAAAGCTGTCATGAAAGGAGTGCTCTGAGCAGCAGGGCTTTGGCTGCTCCCATGTGAGTGGTGGCTGCAGAAACAGCAGGAGTGTCATGGAAGTGCTTTAGGCACCCTGAAGCTGAGGGTGATGTCGGACAAGTGCAGCAAGGTAAAAGCCTGATAAAGACAAAGTGATAGGCAGCTCTTCCACCCATCAGCTGGTTAATGTGAAGTCTCAGTTTATTTCCGACTTAAGTTTTGTAAAAGAAAATTCCAACTCGCGTTCAGCAATGAGTCTACTTCATTTATCAAGTCTCCCCACAAAGACAAACCCTCTAAAACTACTTCACTCCTGTAGAAACGTTGAGGGGAGGTGTTTGGGGGCTGAGGTTCTGGGGCTGGAAGCTGTTGGGTCGTCTCCAACCATTCTGCTGCAGGACGACTCCTATCCATAAGGCATTTAAAAAGACCCAACTTCTAATATTAACAGCTCTTTTGTCCTTTACCTTTTCTTTTTTGTACTCTTTTTGAAGTTGGGCATCCATGATTGTCAACACCACGGTTATTTCCAGGAGTCAATGAGAAGTGCTGTGTAATCCAGTCGATCCTGCGCAATCTCATTTTCTGGAGTCTCTAAGATACAGAAACTTTTGTCAGCAAACTCAGGGGTCCCTTGAGAAAGCTTTGAGTTGCGTGGGTGTCTTCGGCTTTAGAGCTGGGTTGGAGGAATTTGAGGGACAAGACAAAATAGATAAAATAGGTTCTTTTCTGCAAAATGGAAACCTGTTTTCCTGAGATCTGTGGGATTTCAGGTCTCTGGTGAACAGTCTCACTCAACAATCTTCACAG
>NW_010413544.1:14536-48093 GCF_000710305.1 Buceros rhinoceros silvestris
TTTCCTGTAAGAAATTAGAGGTAACTACAGTGTGTTAAACCTGGAAGTGCAAGTTTAGGGGTGAACAGGTTGTGTCTGTGGAGACTGATCACTGGCGTACTATGGGGGGCTGCCTGGGCAAGTGCTCAGCCCCGCAGGGAGGAATTTGGTGTTGCCAGGGGGCCACAAATAAGGGAGAGAGGAGGAAAAAAGCCTCACAGGGATGTGACAACCTGCTGACTGGGCAGTGTTCTCTGTGGATTAATGGATTTGAACCAGACTTCTTTGCTTGTACCTGTAGTTCCTGGATTTGCTCAGGGTCTTGTGAGTTAAGGCTCAGAAGAAACCACCTCCTAAAGCCAAGTGCACGTTGAGCACAGTCCAGCTGCGTGATCCTTTCATTTTCTCAGTCTGAAGTGTCTGCCAGTGTTTTAAATTCCCAGTACCAGGTGGATAAAGCCTCTGGCTCTCAAAAGGTTTAGGAGGATGACAACCATGGTCAGGGAGGGTTCAGGGAGGGACACTGTGCCTTGGCAGAGCAGAACCAAACCATTTGCCCAGCACATCTGCTGGGATCAGGTCTGACCACGCGCTTCTGCGTATGAGTCGGGGCAGCTGCGTGTCCCTAGGAAAGGGAGGCCAAGACCCTGCTCAGCCTCATCAGCCACTCTCTGAATTCACTCCGTAAGTCTGGAAGGACAGGAAAAGCTTAGGAGTGAAACTAAACCCTTGCTCTTGTTAGCGCTCACTAACAGCTTTACAGAAGAACCCAGCCTTATTCTTCCCCTAATAGGAGCTGAATTGTGGAGGAAGTGCCATCCTGGCGATCCTTGTTTTGGAGTGGTGTACTGGGGTAAGGGCTTTTCATGTCTTTCGAAGATGCTGCTAGAAGAAAACTCATTAGAGCAAGTGCAGTTTCCAATTGCTGTGGCTCTTGCGGCCTGACACCGGTTTGGAGACCATGATCATGCAACACACCTTTGCTTTCTGCTTTGCCATGTGGCACCAGGGCGTTCCATTACCAGCCTGAGGCATCCCAAACAGACAGGAAAACTACAGCTTTTGGGGTTTATTCTTTGCCTTCTGCCTTGCTGTGTGGTTTGACAGACTTGTGAGTCCTCCAGGTGAGTCCTTTCCAGGTGTCAGCTGTGATGGCTGTGTGGAGTGTCAAAAATGCTCAGCTCCTGATTGGGGGAGAGGAAAGTGCAGGAGGGCAGGAGCCTAAAGAAAAGCCCACTACAGCCTGCCTGCAGCGGGAAATGCAAGAAGAAGGATGAGTCCTGCTGGGTCCCTGCGATGTTGACACAGCCAGTGTTCAGGCAGGGTACTGGGATGAGCGATCTCCCAGTTTCGGGGTGCTCTTGCAGAGGAACATCACGCTGGTGGCTCCTCCAGCATTATTTGGTACCAGCGCTGCAGCAAACTCCCCGTGGGCGCTATCTGTGCCAAGCGCTTGGTCAGCTGGGTTCAACACCACCTGTGGACTAACATTAACACCAACAGACAGAGAAAGAGCAGTCATAATCCATCAGAAGGGTGGCATCAGATGGAAAAGATCTCACTGCTTGCAGGTAGAAGGGACAAGTTGTTTCTCTGGCCCAGAGGATGAAGGGTTAAAACCTTATTTAACACACAGGTCCTGATTCAGCAGAGCACGTAGCCCGTGGGTGTTAACGTACAGGTGCTCTCCAAAGCCTTACGGGAGCTGCCCGTCTTCCAAAAGCTAACTGTATAATTAAGAGCTGCTCTGAACTGGGGCTGCCCCGCTTCTCCCAGCATCGCATCCCAGATTTCTGGTGGTTCGCTCATCCTTCGTGTTTGAGCAGCCCTGAAGAGCAGCCATCAGGCTGGAAGCTGCTACAGGGCTGAGCACGTTGAGGGGCTCTTTAAAAGGCGCATTGAGGGAGCGGGTTTGCTCCAACACACGCTGAATGAGGCGCTTGTGTCAGGGCAGGGGTACGACCGGCAGAAGGTGAGGGCAGGGGCTGGTGTGTCATGCACCCAATAAACCAGGTACAGGGGGATGAAAGCCTGTCAGTGCCTCTCCGGCGTGCCTGTGGTTGGGAGGTGGGTTTTATGGTATGGATTTTATTTTGGGCCTGCTGAAAGAGAATATATCCCGTGTTTTCTGTGCGTACATTCCATACATTGGGTAAACTGTCATCAGCAGAACTTTCTTCTGCCATAGAAACGCTTGTGGGTAATGAGGGGAGCGACACGGCGTGTGCCACAGCTTTCCCAGAAAATCAGCCAGCACTTTAAGGGTGACAGGTCCTTCTGCAGTATTGCTATCAGGCGCTGGAGAAAAATAGGATTATTCTGGGGTTATTCTTGAATATTTATGGAAAGTACAGTAGGGTGCCGTGCCACAAGTGCTTTATCAGGTTCTGAGGCTTGTGCCAGCAGAAATTCTTAGACCAAACTCATGACGGCTGAGAGCTGAAAACAAGTTGTGGTTACTTAAAAATAAGAAATGCCTGATTTGATAAAACTTGATTTATTCAAAAAGGGCTGAGATAAACACTTAGATTTATTCTCATTTTCCGTATTCGAGTCATTACTTGGAATTACAGCAGTTAAATTTGGTTCAGAGGAGATACAAATTGGCCATCTCTTGAGGACTAAAATATATAAACCTATTCTTTAGTAGTTTAATTTACTCGAGCATAATAAAAGATGGTAACCAAGACAATGACGTGGAGGTGTTGCCAACTGTGCCATTTTTGTGTAAAAAGAACCTGCAAACAGGCTCCTCCATAGCCAGTGTTTCATCTGTGTGCTCGAGTGCGAGCTTGGGTTGAGTAACTGCATTGTAACATTTCCTCGGTTGGATTCAATATGTTATGTACATATTTACACACAGCACCTCCACCATGCTCTGCGTGTTGAGAACGGATTTAGGGGCATGGGTGGGAATCCCATTCTTCTGACAGCAAAACCTGGAGCGCGACTAGGGTTTGGGACTCTGGTTCTGGGCGGCTGCAGTTCGGTCATATGTGAGTCAAAAAAAAAAAAAAAAGGCCTTTGCCCACTGTGTGTGGGGAGCACAAATGCCTGCTGGAGTTTGTGCAGTTCGATCTGGAATCATGCTGTAACTGCACGTTTTCTAGAAATCCACATTTATAAAATAGCACGAGCTAACAAGGTGAAGCAGGAGCTTTTTAGAACAGAACTGGGGAGCTAATAATTGAAAATGGTGGCGGTTGGGGGGGTCAGTGTCAAATCAAGCTATTGCTGAGAAAAGCACGGTTCTAGTTGCGCTTGGTATGTGTAAAGAGCAAGGAATGGGGATACTGTGCATCAAAGCCACTTTTCCTATAAAACTGGGGGGGTTGGCTTTCAGGAGTTACTTTGTGTGCTGAACTCCGAGCACTCTGCTCTCCCTTTCATTAGTTTACACACTATTCTTGATATTTATTTTCTCTCCTTCCTTCTCCCCATCCTGATTATTTTGGTTTCATACCAAGGTGAATAATTTCCTCTGTATCTTAAAGCTGAAAACAAATGCCTCGGGTATTTAGTGTCTCGCGTAACTGGTAACTTCAAACCTGATCGACGATGCAGTGGAACACCAAAACCACCCTTAGCAGAATCACAATGCAAAGTCTAAAGAATTGTTTTCCGTTTTCTCCTCCTGCCTGGCAGGACTCTCACTGCATTACCCCACAGCTGCAGCAGCAGTTGAGAGAAATGGATCTGGAAAGTAAACTCACACCCTCAGCGTGGAGCTGTTAGGTAAATACACTCTGCTTTTTACATTCGATGCTGTGGTTTCACAAACACGGGTAACAAGCTCCACCAGCTGCCCAAATCAGAGCCTGTTGTTGATGCAAATACCCTTGAATGGACACTGAATGGGTGGATGATGACATTTACATACATATAGAGCTTGATGTGGAATCACGGGGCAATTTTTTACAAAACTGTATAAATTTGCTAAAGCATTTCTCTCTTTAGTTCATTCACAGAGCCTTTTATTTACAGCTATTGCGATGTGCATACAAATTTTTCAGCAACCTTTTTCTCCTGCCATGCAGCCTCCAGAGGGTCATACCCACTGACACATGGCAGGAACGCCTTATTGCACGGGGCTTCTGGTGCCTGCTACGGTTGTAAGACAGAGTTTCTCTCTAGTGTCAGACAGCTTGTGTCCTCCACGGGCTCCTCGCTTCTCGGAGCGATCTGTCGTAAGGAAGAGTAGCAAAAAAAGAATTTTTCAGCTGGCAGTTTATGAAGAGCACAATGAGTGTCACTGTCAAGAGCAGAAAGAAAAACAGGATGATGTAAGTCACCAGGTCTGGCTTATTTATTTCCCCTTCTTTTAACACCCTGGCTGTCGACATGTAAAAAGCGGAGGAGCTCACGGGTCTCGGTGTGCTCAGGTAGGGCGTGTTGGTCTGCATGATGAGGTGAGCTTCAGTGGCACTGGTTGAATTTAGCAATTCACTATACATGGTCTTGCTTAAATTTCCTCCACGGTAGCAGTAAAGCAGGAGAGCAAATTCAGTCAGTCTTTGGCATAGGAAAGAAAGAATGTTCCTGCTTGTAAAAGGCTGCAAACCAGCTGCATTTTGTCTAAAAACAAATTAATTCACTTGCACGGCTTTGCTTTTAAATCTTCTTGGCTCCTATTTACAGCATTCATCCACAAATAGTAATCAAAAATGATACAGGTACCTCGTGTCCTGGCCCTCGCTCCCCCAGCACACCTCTTCTGGGGCAACGCGCTGGATCATCTGCTGGTCAGCCGGGACGGGCTGGGAGCTCCAGGGGTCTGCTGGGAGCCCCACTCCACCTGCATGGGAAAAAGCTCTCCCTGCCCCAGCTCCAGTGCGGGTGGCCGGGCAGAAGGGAGCCCAGGCTCACTGGCTGCAAAGGGAAGGCACGATGGATTTCCAGCCGCTTTTCAGAAGCGGGATGCACACAAACCCAGGGTTAAACGGCATCTGCGGGGAGAGGCGGCTGCTGCTGCTTTGAGATGCTGCTGAATGTGGTTCTCTGCCTCGGGAGGCTCCGTGCTGTGGAAATCCTGATGCTGTGAAGCATTAGTTGACTTTCTTAATCCCAGTTAACGGCACACTGTGGAGCTAGTGTGAAGAGGCTGAGCTTTCTGCTGGAGCTTTCCAGGCATTCCTTTTGACTGCTTCGAGAAAAACAAAAACAAAAATTGACCAAGGTCCCTTTGTTTAAAAAAAAGGAACACCCCAAAAAGCCTCCCTGGGAATGGGAGGGGGGGTCAGTTCTTTGGAAACCTCCTCTCTGCTGTTGCCTCAGCCGAGCTGCAAGGTGGGACTGTGCCGGGTTCTGTCAAACATGACTTTTTCCCCCTGACAGAAGCTCCACCACAGCGTCACTTGCTACCGTGGGAAGGGGAGAACTGCGTGGTGGTACCGACCAGCTCTGCAGCCCGTGGTGCATCTGGCAGTGACATGATGCTAAAAAAGAAAAGATCTTCCGATAAATCCCTGTGAGTGCCTGAGGCTCTGCCTAGAGGTTTTGAGCTGGGGGAGGGTGGCAGAGAATGGGACAAAAAGAAGAAAATTGCATCAAACCCTTTCTTTCTTCCTCAGACCCTTCTTGTTAAGATCTAGAGTAATTACAAACGTCGTCTATTTCTCCCCCTCTCTCCCCAGCACCCTCTCCAGCCTGACAATTAGCATGTTAATTTTTTTTCCCCATCAAATTGCTTTTATGCTGCTATTAGCTGCTGGCTGTGTGCCAGCTCGCTTCGCAGTCTCCCGCTCCCATGCATCAGATAAGCCCCGTTAATGCTTTTATTTCAACGCACTGCAACTTGAAGAAGGGGCGGAGGGCAGAGAGGAGCACTTGGAAATGGGGCAGAGGGAAGGATGAAACACCTTCTCCAGTCCCAGGGTGCTGATCCAAGCAAACGCTAAAGCTGCTCCTGATGAGATATTGCAGCCCACAGTCCCAGGTGGTTAAACATTTCATTTAGAATAATAGATGTTTCTGCTGGGAGAGGGAATGAAGAGAGGAGAAATCTTGTGGTTAGTGAGACTTAAATAAAATAAAATAAAATCTCTGCTCAAGGGCAACACCCTCTGAGTCCCTGGTCAGCGCGTTCCTGTCCTCCCGCTAAACCCCTGGTGCCTCCAGTAGCTCAGCTGGGGCAGTTGAAGGCTGTCGCATCCCTGGTCACATCCTTCTGCATCTGTTCCCAGGAAAGCTGCTCCCTCTGTGGTTACCTCCAAGTCTTGGGGACCTTTGGAATTCACGAGGAGATCATCCTCTAAGGCTTTCCTGATTTTTGTTTCTCTCTTTGTGTTCCTCAGCCCAGGGGAGCCAAGTTTTCCACAGGCTGCCCTGTGGGATGGCTGGGTGGTCTTTCCCTGTCTGTGCCTAAAGCTCCTTCTGGGGCTACTGTTTCCTGCTCACAGAGCCACACTAGTTACTCCTGTTTACTCTGTGTGGGTTCAAAGAACAGGACACCGAGGCAGGCAGCTAGCACAGGAGTTGGAAAAATCAACAGCATCATAAAAAAGCTAATGGAGTTTAAAACTGTTTTACCTTGAAATCAGAGAGTTGTGAGCAGCAGCACAACATGGATGTCTGGAAAGCTGGATGTCTTCCCAGGACCACCCCGTCTTCTGCTGAAGACTGCTTTTGAGTTTAACCAAACTTTGCATCCCTTTTTGTTTATTTACTCTATTGCTGTTATTAGTCTGTAGCAAAAGGAGGAAGGCATTCAGGGGGCGACTCCTATAAATAGCATGGACAGTCTCAATGGTTCACGTACTTCAGTGAAAAGTTCGTTATAAACAACTGCTCTGCAAATGTTACCAACTCTGCAGAAGTGGGGGAAACACTACAAAGGATGTGCTGAAGTGTCATAGTCATGGGTGTATTTTGTCCCTGCACAGAGGTGTGGTTTTGGCAGCCCTGCTTGGTGGCTCGGAATCAAACTGGGCAGAGGTGGAGAAGGAAGGGCTTTGCCCAGGTGGCTCCTTGGTGGCCGCGTGCTCATCATCCACCTCCCTCGAGCCTGGGAGGAGTGTTGCCCTGAGCCATCGGAGGTTGTCCCCAGAGGTGGATGGGACAGTCACATCGATGCCAGGAGGGGACAAATGGGCTGTTTGCTCTGCCAGTGTCACACAGTGCCTCTGTGTGACCTTGGGTGGCTGCGGGTCTCTGCCCCGCAAGCATGGGTGCCCCCTCTGAGCCTCCTCTCTCTACTCCTGTTCACACGCAGATTGGACTCAGACACAAAGCCAGAATCTCTATTTAATTTTTTCCCTTTTATTCCTAAAAAATTGTTATCTATCTTCCTTGAAAGATTTGTTTTCTGCCCCAAAGATACAGTAGTTCAGCTCCAGTGTCAGCGCCACAGGTTGAGGGTCACTGCTAATGGTCACGGTCTAACTGCCCAGCGCTGGGATAAATCCTCAGACTGTTTTACAAGTGCCCTGAGTGCACTCGGGCTCCTGCTTTTTGGCTGGCTGAGGCTGGTGGAGGAATGGATGAGAAGCCCTGGGAGTAAATCAGATGTGTTTTCTGCAGCACTATACCCAGGCGTTCTCTTAGAAGAGCTGAATTGCCATAAATAACACCTGAATTGTGAAAGTAAGAGCTGATCCTTTCCTTCTGTTCTCCTCAATTTAGAAAAGTGTTTAAAATCGTTAGTTCCTTGTAATTTTTCCTCATTAACTTATTCCTTACTTAGTAGCTTTTTTGTTTTTGTTTCTTGTTTTCCTTTTAATCTTTTTTCCTCCCCAAGTTTCCAGCATTTAATGACGTGTTTCATTAGTTTTCTAACGTGCCTGGAAATGATCCTGCAAGGGCAAAGACAGAGCCTCTGACACTGACTGGAGTTTAACAACAATAAACCTCCAAGTGTTGCAACTTCTTGGCACATTTGGAAGCTGGGTCAGCGTCTCTGGCCAATGTGGCATCACCGGGACAGTCCTGGGGCTCTCTGCCCGCTCCCATCTCACCCTCCCCTTGGGCATGTCTTCCCCCTCTGCATTCAAGCGCAAGACATTTTGTCTCAGAGGTGTTGGAGCCTCCTGGAGCCCCAGCTGACCCCAAAGAATTTACTGATGGCTGTGGTGACTTGGTGACAGTCCTGGCCTGCGCTCGGACTAGCCTTGCCATAGTGTGAAATAATTAATGACGTAAAGCGTCCAGAGCTGAAAGAAGGGAGAACAAAGACTGTGACCCTCAGCACCACTTTGCTGCTGCTCAAATGTGCTTTAATGATCCTTCACCCAAGCTCCCACTAAACACGATGGAAATCTTCATGGGTGGGAACCAGTCTGGGTTCAGCCATGCTGTGAAAGGCTGGAGCCTTTCCCCATTTCCAGGCTACTAAATAATGCATGATCACTGTCTTATATGCTTACGCAACCCCTACCACGATAAATATCAACCGAGGGAAATGAAAGTGGAAAGAAACATTATCCTGCTCGGTAATGCAACCATTTACAATCTGTGTTACGATCCTTCTGCTCTTAGGGGTGAGCGGCAGTCGGGGGATGTTTCAGTTAGCAGACCAGAATGCAATAAATCGTGAGCTGTAACTTTCCAGTGCCGCAGCCTTAAAACCGTATAAAGGAAAGAAAATAAAAATAATATATAGAGGTGATTTTTAATCACTCCAAAGGAAAATACTTGTTTCCAGGTGTCTGAGAATCAGATATTAAGGACTGTATTTTCAAATATAGGGGCATAAACCTGAGCACTAGACACCTAATCCGGGGATCCTGCCTTTGGTGCTTAAATGTGGGGCTGGCTGCCTGAAGAAATCGGCTCAAGTGCAGAGATGTCTTGAAAATGTTTTGTTTCAAAAGAGCTTGTGCGTGTTATTTAAAACTGACTTCTAACATTATGTTTCTTGGGGCATCTTTGCACCAGCTGAAGCAGAAGCATTTAGAAAGTTTCCAGAGAAGTCTGTGAGACAGGAAGCTTGTTTGCATTTGATCAGGGCTGCACCGGAATCCTTTGTTCTTCTCTGGGTTGTGAAGAGCATCATGATCCACCAAGGCATGTGCCATCGGGCAACGGGGAATCCGCATCCTGCACCCCCTGCCATCCAGGTAAGCTTTGCCACTGCTGAGGTGGTGTGCCGGTTGTGAACAGTGGCAGCATCCCAGCCCTCCCATCACCCGTCCAGCGTAACGCAGCAGCTTGACAGAGCTTCTAAGGGGTTTTGCAGCACCAGGAGCTTCACCAACCTCACTTCACCAGAGAGGTTTTGTGTCCTTGGGTGGTAGATCTGTGGATTCCCCATGTCCTGACAACAACTCTCCTTTTCTCTTTGCAATAGCTTGCTCAGCGTTTATAGAAGGGAAAGCATAACTGAGTTCCATGCAGCCAGGAGTGGGTGGGTGAGTGCCCAGGGGATGCAGCGTCAGTGCATCTGTGCAGGTAGAACATGAGCAGAGGGTGTGTTGAAAGTAAAGCAAAAGGTGTAACTGTAGAGGAAGGTTGTCTTTGGTACCTCCTTTACACTTAAGCTGAATTCTAGTGATGAGTCGCTGGTTTGTGAGCTGAGCTGGGTGCAAAAGGGGATGCAGGAGCTGTGCTGGGCTCTGTGACAGCCCAGCTCTGGGCAGGAGATAGGCTTTGTCCAGCACATCAGGTGTGTGCCAGCTTGGTCCTCAGACATCCACGGCTGCTGCTCCAGGCGCTGCCCAGACGTGTTAGCTTGTGACTGTGCTAGTCCTGTCTCTGCAGCACAACGGTGCTCCCTGGGGCTGGGTCCTGGTCCAGCCTGCCGCTGCTCAGGACATATGTCCAAGAACAATGTGCACTAACAAGGTTATGTGCTGTAGACAGTGTTGGCGTTCCCAGCGTATTCCCCAGTTACTGGTGCTTGAATTTTAGTTACGAAAAGAAGGGATGAAGTGTTACTGCTCACCGCGAGGTTTCAGTTTTGAATGCATTCTGCTTTTGGTGCTAGCAATCCCTTACCAACTTGCAACAGGAATAAAAGGCACTGTCTGTCCCATCCTACACCCTCTGGGGATCGGAAGCGGATCTGGGGAGGACAGAGGGAATAGTGCTTTTCATCTCTCTCCTATTCATGTCTCTTCTCAAAGGGAATAAAATGAGTCTTTCTCCAGGCAGCTGCACAGAAAGCATACCACCTGTATATATAACCCTCCTCCTGCCTGTTCCACTGGTGTGCTGTAAAACCTCAAGTTTATCCATAACATGAGCTTCATTGTAGGGTATTCAGAGCAGGAGGGGCTGGGGGTCCCCATCATCTTTTGAGAAAGTGTTGAACTCTCAGACACAAATCCTCTTCCTCTGGCAGTGCCTTGCTTCCCTCCACCTTAATTTTACCAGCACTAGGTGTTTGGGGTGAGACAAGGATTGTTTGGGATGTTTCATAGATCTTCACAGAGTTCTTTTATTACCAGAGCCTGTCTTTGTTCCTGGCTTCCTGCTTGTACAACTCACCTGTCTGGTGTCAGAAATTTTCCCTCCTTTCTTGCAGGCATCTGGGCATGGTCTGTCAGTGATGGGAAGCTGCAGCTGTGTCTATCAGACAGCAGCTGATGGGTTGGGTAGACAGGGCTCTTCTTTCTTCTCTGGTTATTGATTTTTGCTTTGTTATTTTAAGGATTGAAAATTTGAGGGAAGTAAACACCAAGTGGTGAGGGTGAGTTATTAAACCCAGATGATCCCCTAGACATACATATGGAAGTTTTTGACAGACCGGGGGCACCCCAGCCCCCCTCCCTATATGTATGCCAAGCCTGGATATCGCTCTGATCAGGTTCTGTGCAAGAAGGAGTCTGTTTTGCAATCCCCTTCCCAGTTTTAAAAAACAAACTTACAAGCCTTCCTTACCCTGCAGCAGTCTGGAGGATTAATTACTGAAGGTGGTGAGGTGCTCTGATGCAGTGAAAAAGACTAAAGAACCATCTAAAACAGGGTGGAAGAGGGAGGTGAACTCTTGGAACGATGGAGCTGAAATCTTAACAGGTATCGACACTCACTGGCAAGCTGAACCTTCGTCGCATGCTCTAACACAGCACCCCAGCGAGACAATCCTCGCCTCCCAGCGGCACAAGGGTTTGCTGCATGTGTCCTTCCCTGCTTCTGTAAGATAACAAGGCAAATGTGTTGCTCACGGTTGGTTATTTATTATTGGTCCCAGTGTGAACTCAGCCTGTCTGAAGCATTAGCTCAGAGAAACAATGATCGTAGAAACAGAGCCGACTTGCAGGTCTGTGGGTGCCCCTTGGTGACTGGAACAACAGTTCAGGTTAGAGAGCATCATCTTTCTCAGACTGGGCATAAACTTCAGACTAGATAAACTTTATTTTGGGCAGTACCAGACTCTCAGTGTGGCTAGCTACTGCTTTAAAGCATATTTCCATCTATGACTGCAAAAAAATTAAAGGAAAATTGAACAGAGTGTTCCTCAGCAGGCCAGGGAATTGGGGAGTTTAATTGTTTGTGTGCTGCTTGATAAAGCAAAACAGTTTTATAATTTCTGATTTGTCATTCATAACAGTCTGACTCAATAAATCACATTGCTCATTGTTTTTAACTCAAAGGTCTTTTCGGTGTTAAGATAGAAACCTTCTGTAAAACACATGGAGCTTCTCTGGAAGCCTGTCCATGGCAGGGGTTGATCAGTCCTCAGCAGAGCCAAGGTTTCCACCTGTCCTTGTCTCCCAAACTCACATTATCTGTAGGATGGCAGAACAAATGGATTCATTTTGATATTTTTTTTGTAATTGCATTTATTTTAATTACATCTTTCAGAAAAACAACCTCTACCCTTCCTCCTGCTCTCCAAAACCACCTGCAGATGTACGAGGAAATGGTAAAGTTGTAGTTTCAATTCCTACAGCAGAGCTTGTCTGAAAGATTTGCGCTGTTCACGGAACATACTCACCGCACGAGGGGGAAAAGGGTCGTAGACCTGTACATCAGGTTTCTGTGTCTGTTTATTCCTTCAGTGGCAGAGTCTGAACCCTGGAGAACTTGATATATACTATCAGTGCTCTATATTTAGGCTCCATTTAATTATATAAGAGACTGCGCAATGTCTCTGCCTGGAGCAGACCCAGCCTTGAATCAGATGAAATCAGTCAGTTTTTCCTCATATTCCACCTTTTTAAGGATCCCCGTAAACCTTGGAGCCCCCTCTCCTTGTTTCTTGAGAGGTTAATGGTCAGGCTGTTATGGACAATCTTTGCTTCAGGTTATTTGTGTGTTTGTATAAGCCGGAAGAAAGAGGAAAGCCCAGCTGCCAGGCAGAGAGGGGAGAAGAGATCTGTGAGCAGCCAGCACAGCCAGCAGCATCTGCTGGAGGGAAACCGGTCTTACTCATCTTCTTGGATCTCCTGTTAACGTAGCTTAGCCTTGTAAGTCCTCTTCACTGTCTTGGTTAACTCTGAGGGCACTCATTGCCCAAGACTGTAATTATTATTAGTCAAGGGAAGGCAGATGCCCGTGGTTTCTAAATGGGAACAGCCCTTTTTTGAGGAAGCCTTGGAGAGGGGCTCCATCATAGGCTGGTGGCTCATCTGTGAGTATACGGCATCCTGGCATTCACTGGCCACCTCCCAGGGAAGCTGTAAAACTCCCTCATCAAAGCTGGGCTGAAACTTGTGCTTCTTGGATACACTTAGAAAATCAATCAGCATGCGACAAGGGTTATTTTAATAATCTGAAATCTTAGTGCTTGTGGAACATCTGCTCCTTCATGGAGCAAATTGGTTTTAACTTCATTGCCATCAGTTCATGGAAATTTGAAAAGCTCCAAGCCCACCACCAGGATAATAGTATCTGTTTCAGATCTATAACTCTGCTTGTCAAAGGAAAACTGCAAGAAACGTAAAGCAAACAGAAATAACCCAAACCTCAGCCCCTTGAAATATTTGCACCTAGGGCTCCTCCTTAGTAAAATAGAACTTCACTTGACTTTTAACTTTGCAGAGGAAAGCGGCGTTACGGAGTGCTGTTTCTTTTTTGAGACGATGCAGGAAGATGTTACTCAGTCACGGTCCTTGCCTCGACAGAGGAAAATACATTTCTTTTGTGTTTTAATTAGTCCTGAGCCAGTGCTGGTGAGACATCGAGTACGGTATTGTCGTTGCAATTCACGCTTGATAATCAGTACAGTTAGTGCTGCCTCTGAGAACAGCAAGCTGAAGGGCTTTTAACTCTGATTAACACGGACCCACCTCTCTCTCGTTTAACCCGTTGCTGAATCTTTAAGTGGCGAGAAGGGTTGTGATCATTAAGAGAAATAATTAAAGATTGTGATCCTCCTCAAAGGCTACACCAGGCCAGCCATTAATTATGAGTGTTCATTAGTTATGACAGATTGTCCGTCATAAAATCTCTTGAACGACTTCTGAGCTGAACTTCAGTAGGGCAATTTTGACGGGTACAGAAGGGACTGTCCCTTTTAAAATGCTGGGGGTTTCTTTCTTGTGGCATCCATATTTAAAATTAAGAAAAATGGCTAATGAAGTAAAGAAACTCATTCTTTAGAAGATCAAAGTCGTAAAATGCTGTTAATTCCCTTTGAGACAAACGCATGAGTTATAGCTATGAGGTTTTCCCCTGTAACTTTTTGGTACGTTTTAAAACTCTCTAATCGTTCCCCAAGACAGTCTTCCCTTGTCTTTTGCCATAAACTAGTTTGCAGAACTGTCAGGAACCTATAAAAAATTCTCCAGGATAAAACCTGTCCTATATTCTTCTTAAGAACCGAAGTACCACCCTGTTCCTCCTTAATAAAACCCAGTGCTGGCTGTTTGCTCTAACAGAGAGCTCTGCTGCCTTGGAGTACACAAAGTCCATGGTCATGCAAAAAGGGGGATAAATCTCAGTGATTTTGTTTAGCATTTACACTTCTGGTCTTCTCCGCCCTGAGCTGCCTCGGTCTTCTCTTTTTGTGGTGCTGAATGTTTATAGGGTGAACTTCAGCTGTGTTTCTTCAAAGCAGCCTTCCCACGTGGATTTTGTGTCCCCATCCAGTTTTAGGGAATCCTGGAGGGTAGGGAGGGGCAGAGACGTTTGGCTGTTGAACCTCAGGAGCTCAGATGCCTCGTGTGCACAGCCAGTGATAACTGCAGTTGTGATACAGAGCGATTGGGCTGTAGTTTCTACCTAGCTTTGACTGGATCTGTTAACTCTTCCCGTGCCAGGTTATTCCCAGAGGCATTGTTTTGCCCTGTCTGGAATTGCATTTTGCTGAGGTATCACAGGTCTAGGTGGTACCCGCTCGGTAGCCTGGAGGTGAACGTCTTTTCGATTACCGACAAATTTTCAGGGAAGTATTTTTCCCTTTGATATTTTAGAATAATCTCGTAGGATGAAAATGTTGCATCAACATTTTTAATGGTTATTTAGAGAGCGAAGTGTTTGGACATGCTTGAAAATACCACTGGGCATCTATTTGCATGTGTAGGTGCCTAAATAGCTGAGAAAAACAACCATCTGCTGTCTCTGGACTTAGATCCTCAGAAAATACATACGCTACTGAAACGAAGAGAATTCAGGCACATGCATTTCTTTTCATGATTTGTTCAACTCTTATTGTCCGTCTCACTAACGTGTGGAGGAAGAATATACAAAAGGCTTTGAAAGGCTTTGATAGGCTCTGCTAGCTCTGTACTGCCTGCCTGTGTTTTACAGATAACATTACGGAAGATTAGCAGGAGAAAACTGTATATTTTGTACAAGTATTCTGCCCTCCTCTTGTAACATCCCTTGGAGCTCTTTATAAAATAATTAATTGCTTACCTGGTGCCTAAATAGCATTGCCAATTACTTCAGAGTTAATGTTTGAAATAATTTTGAGCTACCTCAAACTGCTCTTCTCCTTAAAGGTTTTTTTCTTCCATCCCCCTCTAATAGAATTTCAGATTTGGCCTTTTAGTTTATATGAAACCCCTGGGATGGCTCTAAGACAGGATTTGGCCTCAGCACACTGGAATACAAACCATGCTGAGGTTAGAAACCAGCCCTGCTCTACAAATGACTTGACTTGGTGCAAAAAATGGAAATACCCAAATGCACAATATTTTCTGGTCTGTGCGTGCTGTCACTGCTCCAAATCAACATGAAATCCTGTAATTCGGGGCAGAAGACCATGTTTTGCCATATTTGGGGGGAAGTTCTTACTGAGACCTGGATAACTCCCAGGGGTCACTGCCAGAGTTTATGGGGTTTTTTGTTTGGTCACTAGATTAAATCAACACTGAGAAACACTGGTAAAAAGCTGCTCCTAAACCTAGAACTTATTCTGGCTTCTGCAGGGGAAGCCTGGGGTAGGGAATTAGTAAAATTGTTATTAATTTCAATGGTGACTCTTTAAATGTAGGACAATGCATTGATTCTGAACCTGCTACATGACCACTTTCCTGCAGTGTTGGCAGTATTTACTGCCAAAATTAATCAGATTCTCATTGACACCGGGCCAATTCCCCGACTTGCACACTGTCAATCAGGTAGAAATCCAAATGTTCACCCACTCTAAACCATTTTATTTCTCTCTGACACCGCCAGAAGAACATGACACATCTTGTGGATCTTGTGGGATAAAATCAGATATTCTCTCCTTTTCACTCTGATGGAAAAAAAAGCCCCATGATTCTCAACTGTATAATCGTTTCCTATAAAATAAATTACTTTATCTGTCTTAATACTGTCACACTTCTGTTCTCCAGTGATCTACTTCTTCCATCTGTGTGCATAACTGTAATCTTTTCTACACCCACTCTATGTACTCTCGGGTGTCAAAATTCAGCCTCAATCATTCCTGTCATTAGTCTTTTGTTCCCAATGGGATAGCGGGCAAAAAAAAATCACAGTTCCTCCGACCTCTTTGGATAATTTCTGGGCTCACTTCGCAGAGTTTATACGAGCTGTCAGAAATACGACTTGACTGAGTTTTGTTTTGGTTTGGTTTTCGTCACCTGAAATTTTCCACGTGTTGCTCTGGAAGCAGCTGGGTATTTTTATTGCTGGGTGAGTCGTGTTTCCATCACGCTGCTGCAGCTCAGTGTAACTTCAGGAGATATTCGCCTTACCCCGATCCTGTGAAAGTTGACTTGCTGTTTCTTATCGAGTAATTCTGCGTGACTCATGCTTTGTCCTCTGATAGAATGTTTTACACTGATTTGCAGAATATTGTTCAGACAATTGAGCTTACTTACTCAAATCACCATGTTTTGTAGTGAGACAGCGCAATCACTTTCCTCTTTCACAAAGGCATTGTAAGAACAATGGTATGACCCCAAAATTGCGACCATCTTGTTTTCCTTAAAATACGGATTGTACTTGGCTAAATAAAATAACTGCAGGAAGAAAAGAAACCCTCTTGGAAGCTACGTGTCTTCATAGTTTAATGTGACCACGAGCCTCTCCTGCTGAGCTGTGACCTACTTTGCTCACAAAACGCTTTCATTGCCTTCCCCCAGACATGAGATTGGGGGAGCCTCGGGAATCCTTCACCTCAGGAGCTGAAGTGTCAATCACTAACGCGTGGTCCTGCAGTGGTTTCCATGTGGATCAGACTGTGGGGTGGTGCCCTGCTAAGGACGGTTCATACAAATAACCCCCTTTCTCCCACAGCTGCTGTTTGTCTTGTTTCTCATCTCTGCTCCAGATTCCAGCCTCCCCTCAGATTCAGAGCTGGATAAATTTTGCTGTCTCGTGAGAATATTTGATAGGATTTTTTGACTGTTTTTCTTATCAGCTCAATTAAAATGTTTTGCTCTGCTAGTTCAAAACATTTCTCTCTCTCTCTTTTTTGCCCTTTCCTTTTTTATTATAGAAAAGGAATCATTTTCCTCTACCCAAGATGATATTATATGTTCATCAAAACTTGGTAGGATGTCTGCTCATGGAGAAACAGGAGACAAGAGATTAAGCATCGACAGCCGTGGGAATGACCTAGAGCATATGGGACGTTTGGTAATTATCCAGTCTATATTATATAAGACACAAAATCTGCTAAAACATGTAAGCAGACAGAAGGAAAATGATGGCAAATGGCTGCTCCCAGAGATAAAGGTCCTTAATGGTTTGTTCATGTTTTTTGGCTCTTCAAGAGATGCCTAAAATTGTTGAATTAAAGTTTGTTACACAGGAAAGGCTTGGCTCTGGAAGGTGTTTATTGATAAAAGAAGAGATGTTTGCAGCATAAATATCCACAGCTAAGAATGATTTGCAAAATGTGTGACTGCAGGGACTGGCTGTAAAAGGAAGCCTGTGCCGATCTAACTCTGCTCTCATTGGAGTCAGGGGAACATTTCTGACGTGTGTCACAAGACTGAAGGGTAAGGCTGTGGACTTCCAGAAATCCTCCCACTCTCAATGTCTGGTATTTTATGTCCAAATGCGGCAGGCACTTATACTTCCAGAGCGGTGAAGTCATCAGAGTAAAGCAAACTTACAGCAAAAAGTGATGTACAGAATAGATATTTTGGTAAGGAAAAACTGGGCCATTCTGTCCTACCAACAACGGGTGTTGAGTTGGACACTACAATACAGCGGATGGGGTGGGACAAGCCCGCAGAAGACCCAGCACGGAGCTGTTTCTACTGTCAAAATTTTGGTCAGAATTTCTTTTTGAAGAACCTCATGGTTGCTGACCTGTCTAGTCCTAAAAATCTGCTCTGTGGCTCTCAAACACAGATGCAAACTCTCGTCTCGGTTAGGTGTCACAGCACTCGTGTAAAGACTTGAAGCTGTCCATTGGGTTGTACATTTGCTGCAACTCACAACCAAAGCTACTGATCCCACCACTCATCCATGAGTAAACTGGGCTCCTCAGGAGGACAGCTCAGCAGAGCCGTGAGGAACCTCTCCCCTGGCTGTACAAGGACTCTTGGCACCTGCCTTGGTGCTGGGGAAAATGGCTGAAGGTGGGGGAAAGATTATCCACGCCTGTAATTTCTACAGGGAATTCTTTTCTCCCCAAATTGCTTGATGTTGGCATTGGAAAACCAGCTTGTTACATACTCCCTCCATGAGCTGGTTCAGTATATAATTTCCTCCCTGAAAGTGGACTTTGAGTGACATTAAAGAGTCTTATTGCCCATTTATCATCTTGAAATTTAGATACCTCTGTATTGTTGGGAAGTGGATCTATTGTATAGGAATAGGCACCACTATTTTTTTAAAATGTGTGTCTTTGTAATTAAAGAAGATGTGTACTGAGGTGGCACAGTGAAGGTCCAGATATTTATTTATAGACCATGTGATACAGCCCAAATGATCAGTCCTGGACTCTTCTGTTACAGTATGTGTAGCCCCCCATGTTTGAAACTATCAGAAATCACCCTTTGCAATGATTCTCAAACTCTTTACTCACGACTTACAAATTCCATTTGTATTATGCTTTGCCTGCTTACGATACTGCTCTACTTGGATTTACAGAACTCATCCTTGCATAGAGAAAGAGCCTGTCTGCGCTCTATCTTCTGGGAATAAAAGGCAGTCATCGGCCATGCTTGAGTTATATTTTATTATTTGCAGTTTCAAACATTCTCCTGGTGACTCTCAGCAGTTGTACTGTCTGAAAATAATGTCTGATTCAAGGATGAAAATTGTCCTCCAGGTTAGGACAAAGAAACACAACCCCGCGCTGCCCTTCCTCAAGAAACCCCCACACAACTGCAGAAGTGTTGCTGCATTTTTCCTCTCGCTGGGGCGTACTTCTGCCTGTTGCTACACAGTGTATTGGGAGAGAAATAAGTCACACAATAAATAACTGCCATCTGAGTGTGCAGGAGGCTCAGCACCTTCCACGACAGTGGAGTCAAGTAGTGATATCCTGTTCTCACAAGGAATAATAGGGAGCTCCTCGACCAGGAGGTACCTGCAGCACTGTGGTGGAGGGACAATAACCAGATCCCTCTTGGTGCCACTGACCCAGGCTTCCAGGTCAGCTGTAAGGCGTGAGAGAGGGTTCAAGAGGAGGAGAGTGGGGGGTAGATGAGGAACTTCTTCCTAGCACCATCCAGGCCCATGCTTAAGAAAATAGTTCTTCCGCCACCTCCCTGGGTGGGTTTAAAAACCCATTGTGATATGCAAAAAAAAAAAAAAAGAAAAAAAGAAAAAAAAGGAGATGCTAAAGAAAATAGTTCTTCCCCCCCCTCCCTGGGTGGGTTTAAAAACCCATTGTGATATGCAAAAAAAAAAAAAAAAGAAAAAAAGAAAAAAAAGGAGAGAGCACTGGGTTATAGCTCAAACCACCGTTTGCCACTGGAGTTTGTTTATCAGTAACGGGTCAGACACCGCTGACCTGCCTCATTCCGAGCTGTTCCTTACTCTGCAGTCGAGCTCATTGATTTCACCAGGACAACTCACGCTCTCAAGTACAAACTGTTGTAGGTAAGTTTGAGAGAATTGGACCCTAATCCCTAAATTGTGTTTCAGACCTCTTTGTCCATCCCTTAAAATTCTGATGCCATCTACTCAGAGTGAAAAAGTGAATTGTGTCAAAGATCTTGGCTAAAAGGCTCGAGGTGGTTTTTATTAAAAAAAACTCCCAGCAACTGTAAAACTATCTCTCAAAATGCTGCAGATTCACTTTTCCAATATGCATTTTTTTATTCTATTGAAATTTTTGACATATGGTTATGTAAAGCAAACTCTATCCATTTACACCTTCCAGAAAGCAGTTACTTCAGGAGTTAACGCAGATTATTTTTAGTATGTATTCAAGTTTATTCATACTGAAAGGTGGTACTTATCCTTTGTAATTTTAAAGTAGTTATTTGAATAAAAACATGAGGATAGTTCCATTTTAACTGCCATGTGACATTTGGGAGCTGGTTAAAACCTCTCCCAAGATGGGAAAATCTCAGCATTTTTCCTTTGCCACATCTCAGCAGTACACACCGTACTGTGTATGTATCTGGACTTCTGTCTGCAAATGCATAAAATAGGAGCAATCTATATGCTAAGAGAATACGACAAAGCAAGTATCCATCAGCCAGAAGAAAGTGCAATTTTCAGTCTTCTTTGTAGGAAAAGCTTCTTGAAGTTCAATTACCCTTCTGAGTCCAAATTTCATATTAAACCATCACTGGAGAAGTTATTAGATAAAAATCTGTGGCTGCGTATTTTCCCTGGAGCTGGATAAATATTTCTGTTAGCCAAGTAACAGCCCTTTTCCAGCTCATAGACTGACTGTGCAAAGGTTGCAAGTTTCTCATGTTTTGGGGTCACTGTTCAGAGAAGCCTTATGCTGTTGTTTCTACTCTCAACGGAACAGCGAGAAACAAGGAGTCTGCAAAATCAGTGTGTACTTCTGGTGGAAGGAGTTGAACTGTTTGCCCAGAGGTGCATGCAGGGGTTTGGCTGGATCAGACTGACATGAAGGCAAGAGCAAAAGGTCGGCAAAATGCATTTTGTAAGATTTTCTTTGTTCCGAGTTTGATTTACAAGAAAGGGAATATAAACTTCTCATTTAAAGGTAACTGCAGGTCTGACACTGGAAAAAGCTGTGCAGTAACAGTAACAGTTGAGTCACAATGGTAATGAGGCTGTCATTATGCAGTACCTTATTTCCACTGCAGGCAATGCACGACTGTACGTTTTGATGCTGAAGATAACCCAGGTTGCTTCTGCTTTGGTTCCTCTGTGCAGTATCATCCTGCGGGAGATCCACCAATATTCACAGGATAATCCCTTTCAGAGGCTCTTTCACGAGCGAACGTATCATAAAAGTGATTGTGCTGCTGCTTTTGTTGACAGTAATGTTCAGAGGCATTTTACGAGGTATTCCTTCTCCTCATCTCTTTCTCTTCAGTGCATTTTGAAAGCATTTTCTATCTCGCGAGTCCTAATGTATCCTCGACAATAAACTCTGCTAGCTCCCAAGCAGCACTTGGCAGTCGAGATCCTGTAGCTGCTGTAGATCAGTGGAAAGCAGATTCTCAGCAACTCCTCCTGATGTGACCAATTCACAGAACAGGAAAGTGTCTTCACCTTTCCCCTTGCAGCAGCTGAGATGTTTAACAGGCCTATGGCTTTGTGAGTACATGGTGTTCGTGGCATCAAGGCAGAAATAGCACTTCAGTGGAGGATGTTGGACCCCAGGACTCCCCAGTCTCTTTCCTGAGGGCTATACCTGCCTCTCTGGTAGGATCCCAGCCCCTACGTGTGCCTTTAGGTCTTCCCTACAGCTGGTCTGACTCCCAACAGGTGACAGGCAGACCAACTTCTCCTTCCGCACTCGTAGAACGTGGGTCAGCGTTTACTCCAAGCCCTTCTTCCAGCTGGGACAGCCAGGCTGAGCCTGCTGCTGGCTGCAGCCTGTGGTGTCAGGGCAGAGGGAGGGCAGCTCATGAATTCGCTTGGGTGTGCTGCTAATTTTCATGCCAAGAGCGTGTCTCTTGTCCTAATCCTTCATCTGAATGGAATATTTCCATGACTTGTTAATGGAGCTAGTTCCAGAAGACTGTAAAGATGTCCCAGACTCAATGAGGCACCACAATTCACTGCGATGAGACTTGACCACAGACACAGGTGCAAAAGAAAACTGAAGTAAACTTTCTCTCACTTACAGGATGGAATTTTCTCAGTGAGAAGAAGCTGCAAAGAGGTGCTCCTACCCTCTTAGCATTCTGCAGAGTGAGAAACTTTGGTAAAACCATTATTTAAATGAAGGAACAATTTTATGCGCGTAGCTCCCAGAGGTCATGTGGGAGCTATTGAGTTTTTCTTATCTTAATTTCAGAGTTGTTATTCAGATTGTGGTTAATCTACTGAACTCCAAGCAGGTTACTGTTTTCTATTTAATACAGAGTCTTGCTAAATATCTTATCTTCAACTGCTTAAGAAACTGAGGGCTGCCTTACTGTGAAGCTCTTATCAAAGACACTCCTGAGGAGTCACTTCAGATAACACACTCTCAATTTTTGTTTTGGTTTGATGGTTTTACAGCCAAGTATTTCCTCCCACATATCTGCTGGCACAAGAGTCCACATGAGCTCTCTCTGACCAGTGTCAGCTGTGGACCTTCCAGGACCTCACATCGCTCCTGTCCCCTTCAGGTGCTTCAGGGAAATTATGTGCAGCGTTGAACAACAGTGTTGAACTCTGTCTAACCCTTTTTTAGAAACATTTTCCATAAGGCTCATGAGATGCCAGCCTGGATCCTGACAGCTTTGTTACCATCTCTAACACTCCCCTGCACTATGGTTCATGGGGACAGTGGCCACTTGGGCAGGTTGTACCTGGAGGCGTCAGTGCAGCCCTCCAAGTATGGCAGAGATGTGATTTACCAAGGAAAACAAAAAAAAAAAAAAAGAAAAAGAAAAAGAAAAAACACCTCCATGCTGTTCCATTCCTGCAAAGTCAGGACAAGTGAACCCCTGGCTATGGACATCAGGACATCGTTCTTCATCTGCTTTGGAAATACCCACAGGTATGGTAGGATCCTCAGGTTTGATAGTTCTCTGCTTCTCTTGATGTGAAAAACTGTTGTTTTGTGTTGTGCTTATCTTCCTCGGGAAGGTGTCAGTGCCACCCCTCCTACCCCTTCACTGTTCAAAGCTGCATTTTTATCTTCTTGTTGAATGTGAAGGTCCATATGTTGCAGTCTCTGTCACTGGTCCACCCTCACCACCATGCTTTGCACGCACCAAGAGCCAGAGAAACATCCCAGTTATCAGAACAGCTTCACTTTTGATCCCTCCTTGGGGGCATCTCTTCTCCCCTTCAGCCGTCTGACCCCACGTACCCACCTGTGCCGCTTGCTGAAAGCCCAGAGCCCCGCCTGACTGCAGCCTGCTGCAGCCTGGCTGCTCCTGCGGGAACAGCTGAGCTAAGCAGCCACCAAAGCATCACCCATGTACCCCTGGGCCCTCTGCGTTTCGCTAATCCATTGAGTTAGTAATTGATAAATTGAGCCCATCTCCTTTCCTCCCCTTCTACCCATATCCTTCCTTTCCCTCAAGGGCTGCATCACTGTTCCTGCACCACCTGCCGCAGGAATCGCTCTGCTCCTGCTGCTGGTCTCTGCATTCAGTTCCTCTGCAGTTCTGAAGTGGGGTTTTGAGATGGATTAGCTAAATCTGGAGAACCACCACCGTGAATCAGACCCATTAGCTCCCTGATGTTTTATTCTTTTGTTCGACTTCTCTTTGAATATATTCGGTGGGAAGTGACATGGTGAGACAGATCCAAAAAGTCAATATCGAAACTTGCCCAGGTACAGCCGTGGTGCAGCGCATGAATTAGAGACAGACTAGGAAACAGGCTCCTGCCTGCCCCTCCGCTCCTTGCTGCTGACAATTTTAAGTCTGTCAGGAGTGAAAGCAAGGGAGGAACTTGTCCCTGACCTTGTTAGAATAATCTCAGTATAAAAGTTCGTGGGTTTGTCCTGGGTGGGCTGCAGGCACGTGGCAATCGGCAAGAACTGCTGGCAGAGGTGGATGGTGGCTCTCGGCTGCATTATTACACGCCTCTTTGTTTCTGAGCTTCAAGAAAGCAAGAGAATGGTCCAATTTTGCTTTTAGAGTGAAAATGAGATGAAGCTCCTGGCACCGCTGCCAGGATGTATCTAAATTGACTCTTCCTCGTTCTGCCTTTTAAGTCTTGTGAGAAATGAATTGATATAATATTTTTGTGAGTTAACATAAGGTGGCAATGAAGATATGAACTGTTTTTGCCAGGTCATTTGCAACTTGTGAGCAAATAATTTAATTAGTGGGAAACATTTATAGTAAGTGCTTGAGAAGACTGTTAGCTGGGATTTTATTCCAGGCTCTGTGGCAGCCCTGGAGAGCCCAGCTTGGGCTGACATGGAGTGAAGAGCCACAATGGGTGGTGGGTCAGATCCTTCCTCAGATACATTCACTCCTGCTCCCTAAGCTGGTGTGTCTAAGATAGCTCTGGATTTCAAATGTCAAGGTGAAAAGTGATTTTTATCGGTCTTTATGGCAGCACCTGCACTGCTCTGCAGGAATTACCTGTGTGGCTGGGCCAAACTGCATGTTTTGGCTTGTCCAAGAATGATCAGAATCAGTTGAGGGGTGGCCCTGGCTGGAAGGGAGAGGGTTCTGTGCTTTGGGTTGGCCTTGTTCGCTCCAACCAGCCAGTCTGATGTCACGGGGGCCACCTACATGAGACTCACTCAGCACCGTGGGAACATGGGTTGTTCTGGGGGACAGCAGGCGCATGGTGACCTGGGACCCCCCTGGATCCCCACCTCACCGATCCCCTCCTGCCCCTCGGCCGTGTCCAAGGCAGGGTGCAGAGGGAGTGTAGAAGGAAGGACCCAAAAGCAGCAAAGCAGGTCTTCTGCAGTCCATTTCTGGCCATGTTTTTTCTTTCCTCTGAAAAGCACCCAAACAACTCAGACGTTTAAGGGAAAATGGAGCTGATCGCAGTATTCACATGCCTCTTTGGTAAACTAAGAAAAATGGGAAAAAACCTCAGCCTTTGTTTGTTTTGGGGTATTTTTTTTAATCTCTGTATCTGGATTTATTTATACAATCCATCAAGAGGTGTCTCATCCACAACATTATTTAAACTTAAATAGGAGACACACTATTAGTCTTGAGTATTCATAAGATAAACAGATTTTGACATTGGATTTGTTGTAGCCAGAAGAAGCATAAATCACTGAGCAAACATCGTGCAGAAAATGTTTAAGCAAAGCAGCAATCAGTGTTCTCTGTACGGGATCTCGTACCGGGACCGTATATTTTGCATGTCCTGTTTATTTTTGTATTGGGTAAGATGAAGTGTGCAGTTTGTATTGTTTGCTTAGGGAATAATTCAAACACTGCTAAGGATGGAGCATCTGTCGAACAACTCTTTGGTCAGTAAACAGTATATTTTTATGAAACCTCCCTTTACATCCATGCCGCTGAGAACAGTAGCAGCATGAAATATCTCTAGCAGAAGGCAGGAGGCTTTGCTGCGCAGGAAGCTGCTTTGTTTCAGAGCTACGCCTGCACCTGAATGATTTGTGCTGCAAAGAAAAGAAATGAGGGGTAGAGCTAAAGCAGCTGGGCTCCAGAAAAAATAATGAATGGCGAATAAGTGAATGCCTGAGGTACCATCCTCCACAAGAAAGCTGAAATGGGACAGGGCTGGTGGGTAACAGGGTTTCCAGCGGTGTCCCCAGGCCCACCGTTCCACTGAGCTGATGCTGGCAGACTAGTAACGGTGGCAGACCAGCGATGTTGGTACAGCAAAGGCGAACACGTCCCCTGGAGAGACGGGCCGTGCACCACTATCTGCTGAAGTTCAGGATCGGCAAATGCAAACAGAGGCCACTGGGACAAGGTACTCCCCAAGTGGGACACATGGAAGGAAACACTGGGTCTGGTATGAAAGGGCAGTTTGGGGTTGTTGGGACTACGCCTTCTGCCTCTGACAGTGCAGAGACGTGTCTGGCCCCTGCCCTGCCTTCACCTGCCCTGGGCTCCAGCCCTGGTTGTTGTTGTGCCAGAAAACCCCTGGCCCCCCCGATAAATAAAACACGGTCGTTATGATTTTAAAAATCTCTTCTTCGAAATCTGTTGAGAAATTCCATTTAAAAAAATAGGTAAGGGTGCTACAGGGGAACTTCCTGCTGCTGATTTTTTAAAAATTATTATTTTAATAGCTCATATAGTCATAAGCTTTTAAGTGTTATTCAAGTGAATGCATGGTTATAGACCATGGAGAAGTTTTGCCTGTCTTTCCCCGTTCTGCTCTCCCTTTCCTCCATTTATTTGTCTGAAGCTTTCGTCTACTTCTGACCCACAGAGATGAGATCCTCAGGCGAGCCGGGGCTTCTAGCTGCCGCTACTGGGGAGGTAGTAAACAATAAGGTGCAGTTAAAAGATATTTACAAATACAGCAGAGCTTTTTTAATTATTTCTAATGATGCATGTGGAACTCTTAAGTTTGGGTACTAATTAATTAATTACGCTTTTCATATGGTCTAATGGGAATTGTGGTATAAACAAGGAAGATGAGACTGAGACTGAGCAGCCCTTGCTGGGAACCGGATATGGGAGAGTGGATGCTAGAGGTTTTGCTGAGAGATTGGATTCGATTAACTCCTCTGCATTGTGAATGCTGTAAATTTGGGAGCAGGGTGGGACTGCTGCTTTTTCCAGCAGACTGGAAAAGAGAGGTGGCAGATGGGTCGAGGAGAAGATGATTAATAGAAATGTAAGCAAACAGCCTTCTATTAGCTCCTGCTGCGAGTTTTGAAATATGCAAACTGAAGATGGAAGGAACAGGAGGTGGTGCAGATGGGAGGAGGACCGAGAGCGATGTGGGCTAAAACCGGTGGCGCAATGATAGCTTGAGAAAGTCTTCAGCCTCTTGGTTGTCGAGTCTGGGGGGAGGCAGGTCTGCAGGGTGCAGGCCAGGGCAAAGCTGCCTTCTCATTTTTTGTGTTTCGATCTGGAAGGAGGATTGCAGATGGAGCCTGGGTAAATGCTAATGAGCGCTGCGGAAGAGCTGGCAGCGGTGTGCTCTGCAAAGCGCTTGGGTTTAGCTTCTTACACAGTGGAGGACGCAGAAGGGGTGTTGTGAGGATCATCTCTGGTTTGGGGATCAATCTGCCTCTCCACGGTTGCGTATCGGGTGTTGGCCTTCAGAAGCACTTGGCTGTTTATGTTGTTCACAGAGCTGAAAAGTGAAGCAGCAAAGGAAACAAAGCAACAAAAGAAAAAGAAAAAAAAAAGGATGAACAGGACCATAGTCCCCATCTTGTGGAGCAGGCTGAGAAAAAGGGACAGGAGAAGAGGAGCTGCAGCAGAACAGTGTTCAACAGACACCCAGACAGGCATAGAAATAGAGAGAAACTTTTAGATCAGTAAGAAACTGTGAGGGCAAGGCTGTTCAGTAAGAAGTAGGTGATAGGCAACCACAGGGATAGCGTGTAGAAAACGACATCATTTACCACTCTGCTTGTTATCACTCGTTACACCACATTGTGCTGTAGATCCAATTATGGGCTGCTTAATGCAAATGTGGCCCCAGCTGTGTCAGGCACAGCACAGAAAAAGAGGAAAAAAAATCCCTCCTTGCCCCAAGGAGCTCGTGATGGAGGGGTAGGAGTACTCTTATGAAAAACTGCATCATCAGTTCTGTGCTGGAGGCTGTGGAGGATAGTGACAGGTGGATGGCGTGGTTTTCGGAGTTTTGTAACAAAAGCTAATTAGATATATAGATATAAAGTAGAAATGACTGTTGGCTGAGTAGATTACAAAGAGAACCTTGGAGGTATAGCTGTTTTGGTTTGTTGAGGGGGAGTGATTCATTTTAGTGGTATAGAGATGCTGGAGATTTAATTCGATCTCAGATTTTAGTAGGCTGCAAATCTTCACCCTTTTAACTCAAAGAGACTGATCCTATGCGGTTTGGTGGCATTTGTGGCTTTCATCTGAAACTCAACAGGCCTTGCTAACCAGTTTGGCTTTGAAGAACCCCAGCATTCAGCAGGTGATAAATGCCAGAAAAGAGAAGGATTCAGGCAAAGCCTTGTAATCCGAAGTGACCTCTTTTTAAACAGCTCAGGGAAGTCTCTGTAACACAACGGCAGCTTGAGATCAAGGGAGGAGCCAGCCAGAAGCAATGGCCAGGAGGAGACCGCAGCAGCCCAGGGGGTCCAGTGATGGCACTTGTGGGTTCCTCTGAATAGGGAACTGAGAAGGACCCATTTAATGTAACAGGGTAAATGGCCAATGTCTCTGGTCTCAGCAAAGAATAGAGACGGGGCAAGAAGCCACAGAGAGGTTAACTGAATTTAGGATAATCTTTTCCTTGCAGTCCTTGGGAGGAAGAAGCTTGAAGACATGTTGCTGTTTTTAAGCAAAAATGGTTTGGCTGGGCTGGCAGGGAGCATCGTTTGCTGGTTGTTAATAGGGATGTGTTGGGTGATAGCAGGAAAGTGAATTCTCCGTGAAGGAGATGATTGCCACCAGGAGCTGGCTTGTAGCTACAGAAGGAAGTATCCCAAACCTGAGGTGCTCTTAACTACTCCAGGCAACCCTGTAAAGCACAAATTATCTTGAGACCCAAGAAAGGGAAAGTTTCTTCTAAATTCACCCCCTGTAGTAAGTGGGTTTGGGGACCCTTTGCCAGAATGGCAGGGTAAGATATGAAGCCTAATGAATTTCAGGTATAAATTAATCTGCACAAAGCCTTCTCACACTTCTCAGTACATAAATATATTTTTAATTAATACATTTAATTGAGCAAATTCAGGAATGTGTAGCAGTGCAGGACTATGCTGCCCAGGCTGCTGCAGCCTCCTGGACCAAAAGCCAAGCTCTAGGCTCTGTCATTTGTGTGCTGAAATACATATCTGTTGGATTCAACTGCTGAATGGGCGTGAGAACAGTGCAAATATTTCAAAGTTAAGAACTTTGATGGGAAATTCATGCCAGCCCTGTAGGGCCTGGTCCAAAGAAAATATCCACTCAGGAGATAGAGGCTGGGGCCAGGTTAAAACCCAGCACTTAGCTCAGTCACAAGGAAATTGCTCTGACTCAGTTTCCTCAACTTAGTCAGGGTTAATTGCTTTTATTTGGAAGAATAGGCCTTGTTCTATAGAACTTACCACATCCCATTTATTTCCATAAAGTCCCCATCAGCTGGAGAAGTTTCGTCCTTTGTTTCATTACATTTGACAGTAGAAGAGAATTTTCCTCTCTCAACTGGCAGATTAATCATTATAGTTAGTGAAAAATACTGTCCAACAGTGTTAAGCCATTCCACTTAGATGGCTTTAACTTTGCTCTGCCCATTATTAATTTTCATGAATTTCAAAATATGTTTTATGCTGATAAAGCTTCTTAAAGCGTTTCCTCTAAAGCTGTATTAAAGTGGCGCTTACATAAGGCCTTTGGAATACCTAATGTGCCACGGCTTTTGCTATAAATATTCGCCAGTTCATTATTTTCACTGAACTTCACACGTGCGTAGGCATTGATTATTTTACCAGTTACAAGAGAAAAGTCTTGGCTACTTGCATTCAGCCTGAATAAGCCTGCAAAGCAATCTGCTGCTCTCAGGCTGGCCAAGTGGGCAATTATTCTCCTACATTTCCCACCTTCTGTTTCCTCTTGAGTTTTCCTATTTTTCTGCTTTTCTGCTAAGGATTAATTTGCCACCTGTAAAAGGCGCTTTTCGGACAGGATTGACTCAGAGAATTTTCTCCCCCCAAGTCCAGAAAAGTTTTTCATGCCAGGAAAGACCTTTAAGAAATGTGAGATTTGGCAGGGGGTGGCATTCGGCTCCTGGCAGCTGGCTGAGGGTGGAGCTGCCCCACAGCTCCTTCTGTGGGGCAGACCAGTTGCATGACGGAGCAACTTCCTGTACCATTTGCCCAAGCTGTCCATGTTTATCGCTGTCTCTGACTCCTCATTTGAAGCACCTGGAGCCTCGGTGACAAAATGCTGGTGGAGCATCTGCAGAGGCTGAGAGTCGCTTTGGGGTGTTTGTCCCCACAGTTACACACAACTTAAATATTCTGACTGCTAATTGATTCCCTGCTACTATCTCTAAGAGGCCCAATAAAGCAACTGAAGAGCTGTCGGTCTGGAGGGTTCAGGCACCTCAAAGCCGATGCTCGGCTACTAATGAAACTGCTGCCAGCCGAAGGACTTTGCGCTGCGCTGGTGACAGGCCAGCAGCTCTGGGGCACTGCTATTTGCTGCTTTGCTTTTCCCTGTCATTTCCCACACGGAAGTAATTTTTGGGGTCTCGTGTTCTGTTAGAAATGTGCATAAAACCATCTTTCTCTGACACAAAAAAGACCCAACACTGTGCACAGCTTTCTCACCTCCTTCATGGTTCAGGAGGTTCACTGGATGTGACCTCCGGTTAATCCTGAAATGTCAGAGTGGAATATTACCCTTATTTCTGAATATCAGAAGAGAGTTTGCTAATAAGGGAAAACCCAAGATCTATCACCGTGCGGAATATTTTAAGAAATCAGGGAAGTGTCATTCCTCCCTGACAACTGACACTTAGCAATGATAAAATAATATTTTAATAGCAGCAGTGGTTATTGCTGCTGATGTTGCAGAAGTCTGGAGCTTCAAAGGACTAGAAAAGCTTGATCTGCATTTTCAGCTTCATGAGGGAAAAAGGTGAAAAAGTAAAACTTGTGATTCATTACTTAAAATAAGATAGTGGGTGTGAAGTGAGGGAAGATGACTCTCCTACCTTCAAATGGAAATATGTCCAAAGACCCATCTGGAATGTCTGAAAGAGCAGGCAGAGCTGCTACTGCTGAGTTGCAGCTTTTTGCACTAATTTCCACCGCGACACCTTCACTCCTCTCCGAAATTACCTTCGTGTGGCTGAGCAACATTCAGTTTGGAAACTGGGTTAGGCTGGACTGGGAGAAATTAATTTTAGCGGGGAGCAGGAGGACTTAATGCAAAATTGTGGCACTGACGGTTCACATCCTGGATGTTTTGCACTGATTTCTCAGTGGAGACAAGCCCTGGGGATCTGCCTTGCATGATCTGAATGGGGAAGCTCCAGCGAACCTTCCTGTAGTGCTGACTTCATCCGGACCGCTCGTGCGGGCAGGGTGCATTAACCATGCAGCTGAGCGTGGCCAAAGGCAGCTGAGATGGGATCAGCTCCAGGTGCCTGGTGAAGTCCTGGGAAATTGCCTAGTGTGGTATGAAACTGCGCCAGGGGAGACTGGAGCAGCAGCATTTGCTCATGACGGATGAGCCCTAATTTATTTCTGCTGTAAGAGGTTTTGGAGATAAGGTTACCCTATAAATAATGGTTAAATTGTAATTTTGTTAAATATTCTTCTCCTGTAGGAAAAAATAAATTGCTGCCTTCTTTCATTATTCCAGGAGATCAGTATCACACCCTCAGATACCATGCTGTCATTTTTTATAGGATATATCTGTATTTTTGTATCATATGTGTATGTATATGTGTGTGTATATATATACACACATAATCTATATGTACATATGTCATACCTTTATTATACCTATATATTTGTCAGGGGAAAGATCATTCATGGAGCAATGCTTGATCCTGCTAAGTTCCTCACAGGTCTGTCAGAGCCACAGACAGCCATCACAGCTGTACCTGCTGGGACATCTCCGGGAGTGTGTCATCATGGCATTTGCTCTGAGAGGATTTCCTCTGGCTCGTAGGAAAGGAAGAGAGGCTTTCTTCCTGACAGACAAAAAGTGGCTGAAGTCAGCCATCGGAAACACCAGTGTGGCGAGGGCAGGGGACAGCCCTGGATGCGTGTCCCTGTTCCCAGCACGAGGTGGACCCAGCCCGTGCAGTGTCAGTGTGGTGTTAGCAGCACCCCCGGCTGCAGGCTCAGGGTGTGATGTGGCACATCAAGCAGGTGAATTCCAGTCTGATCCTCTTCCTCAAATATGGTTCTGGGCTGATATTAAGCAGAAGAAGTGTGGACAGATGACTTCCCTTCCTGACTCCTGGATTTATTCTGATTCTCTGCGCTGGGGGCATGGGGCAAATTAAAAATTGGGGCCGTTGCTGACAGCTCCTGCGGCATGTGCAGTGCAGGGGCTGCTATTTCCCAGAACTGCCTGTCATTTGTATTCTCTTCGTGCCGGTGATGTATGTGGCTTCGTTACTAAGTGGCTGACCTTTACTGAGCAGCTTGTCAGAAGCAGAAGTTTCAGTCTGACGGTTGCTGGCTCCAAAACGTTACCTGGTGATTGGCTGGGTGAAAGGCAAGCTGCAGACGGCCCTTGGAAATCCTCCTCCTTATTCTGGGGGCGAGTAGCAGGGTGGCTACAAACTTTTCTCTGTTGATGCTTAAGAATGACAAATGGTGGCTGCTTCTGTGGAATGTGCACTTATTGATGCTCTGGCTGGCCGATAGGTTTCCCCAGCAAATAGGTGGGACGTTATTGGGATTTGTTTTCCATGTTTAACTTTCAATAGTGATTTGACATTGGGTGCCATCATATCAATTTGGAGAACAGCCCGTTGTGACAAACCTGCATATATTTTACAGTAATCATTCTGCTAAAGACTTGTCCTTGCCTTCTGTAGTCTTGTTACTCAGAGGTAACTTCTGAACAATCAACAAAACCACATCTGCTGTTGCTTGACAGTAGGACTTTAGCAAGCGAGCCTGTCTCAGTCCAGAGGGATGCGTCAGCCAGCAAATGGCTGATTGATGTCTCAGATCCAGGCAGCTTCTCTTAACAAGAGAAATATCAATCTTGAATCCAGGAGATTGAAAAGAAACCTAGAAAGAAAAAAAAAAAAAGGGATTTGTTTAAATCTGCCTTCCAGACATTAGTAAATGGGTTAAAAACTTTTCCACCTTTGAGCAGATCTGCTGGAGCATGTTGTGAGCTTGCATCAGTTCCACCAAAAGCAGCAATGCTTGTTTTACGAGCGGGCGTATTGCAAACACCGTCTGGAAGAGCCCTTCTGAGGGGTGTTGCTGCGCGGTGTTTCAGCCAGGGTGACTACCCACGGTAACGCAGGGCAGGTTTAACGATAACTCACAGTGCAACCCAGCTCGTTTGCTGGGTTCATCCCAGAGGATGCAAGGAACAGAGGAGCCCCTGGTGCCGGGGGCGGGTTGGTGCCGTTACCAGTGCTCACCCCAGCACCTCCCCAGGTCTGGGCTATGCCACGCTTGAAGGTAAGTCTGGAGGGGGCCATCTCCCCTGGGGGATTCTGGCTGCTGCAGCACACGGTGCCTTGCAGCAACGCAGGTCTGTCTGCTCTCCCAGGCTCAGGGCTCTGTCTCCTCTTGGATCAGACGCAGACAATGAAGACACTTTTCCACATCCCCTCAGAGACGGAGGCATTGAGGGGCTGGATTAATATCTCCTGATGAACACCAGGAACTCACATTGTAAATCGCTTGGTGCCTGTCCTGGAAGCTTACCCACTGCTCGGAGGACACAGAGATCAGGTACCGTGCCATGACGGAGGTCACCAGTGGGTATACTCAGCGGCAATGGTAAAAATGAGACACCCCAACTACTTACCAGCCACTGGGAGATGATATTAGTGTATTTGTCCAGGCAGTGGGGAAATGCAGCATGCTGATATTCACAGGCATTAACTGGATTCTCAGTGTAAGAGATTCCTTCAATCTTTAGCAAAAAAAAAAAAAAAAAAAAAAAAAAAAAAAAAAAAAAAAAAAAAAAAAAAAAAAAAAAAAAAAAAAAAAAAAAAAAAAAAAAAAAAAAAAAAAAAAAAAAAAAAAAAAAAAAATCCCCTTCCAAACAATCTAAAAACCTTCAAAGGGAAACCAAAGAATTACTGGAGCTAAGAGAAGGTGCTCATAAACATTAAACAAGTGAGTTGTCCTGCTGTAGAGTCAGAGAAGCTTCAGGTTGGGTCATAGTTGCTTTTCGTCCATTGAGGAAGCCTGAGACAGATCCTGCCATAGACATGACACCCCAAGATCAGAGGAGGACTTCCAGCAGTCCCAGTGATGTGTCTGCACACCCCCTCAGGGCTGGGGGGTCAAGCTTCCCAATCCACTGCAGTTATCTAATGGGAAGACTAGCATGAGGGGTGGGCAGTTACCTTAACTGCCAATTCATTGGCTTTAAAGTGCATTCCCACCTCTCTGGAGTGCTGCTGCAGGTGAGAGGAACTTGCCAAAGAGTAAAGTGCAGGAG